>NW_012026854.1:1363773-1453126 GCF_000956235.1 Wasmannia auropunctata
CCCGCCCGCCAGCCCCCGATGATCGATGATGTTTGCATATCCAAGGAATGTGCCATAGGCTCGCTTTCATATTTTCGATTATTGTTCGATTCGTGCGATTGCGTCGAAGGTGCGCACGAAGGACGATTTCCGGGACGTCTCTACGTCTCATTGCCTTTTGCAAATTTTATATTTCAATTGCCGAATCAAGTTTGTCCACTGTTAAAAATATTCTCATTCTAAACGCGTTTAATTGAAATACATCTCACACGCAATTTACGAGAGTTGTAAATTCTCAGGCAAAATCCGTCGCGCGAATGAAATTGTTGACAGTGGTAAATCGTGAAATTATAAACAGTATCGGACGCATTATTTGCATAGTAATTGGCAATTAAATCAAGTAATGCGGACGTACAGCGATTTGATGAAATTCAGATTCGATGCTAAATTTTCATGAATTCAATTAACTTGCCTTATCTCATCATATTTTGTGAAACTATCAACCCTACTGGCCGTGCGAATCTTCGATATTGAGTAGCCATTGTTGTCTCATTGAATGCTTTTATATGACTTTTATATTGTAGATGCATATTCCCATAGTATTCCCTTTTTATATCGAAGAATTTTCCGTTTCATATGTTGTATTTTCGACAATACTCTCTGTGTCCATTATATAAAATTCTTCTAATTTGGAAAAAGGAAATCTATATATTTAAATATAGAAAAGAGGAAGTCTATTTTCCTAGTACAATTGTAGATCGACGATCCGTAGATTTAGCAGCTTACACGCACCGTAATGATTTCGACGATCGCGACGCGTTCCAAACAGTCCTTTTTCTCTTTGCCGTTAAATAAACACAATTTTATTGATTAATTGACCAATAGTTTTATCTTTTTCGCTCCATTATATTGAATTACGTAATAAGTAATTTTAGATTTTTTAATAAAATAAAAAACGTTATTTTAACTTTATTGAACAATGTGTGCAATCATTTTAATTTATGTCTTCTACTATTTTTTCATAATTCCATTCTCAAAAAATTTCTCCAATTTTTTTTTACGAAGAACGATGCGAGATGATTTTTGCAGACCTAAAAAAATCGAATTTTTAGTTGAACTCATTAAAATTAAGAAAATATCTTAATTATTTTGCATTTTAATATTAATACCAAATCCATTAAACTCAAGCAATTTTGATAATTTCTTTTTAAATTCATATCACAATGCCTGTGCATATATATTCTAAATTCTAAGAGAATGAACATACCAATTACAGATAAATAATAACATCATCTATTGGAAAATCCAAAATTACTTATTACACTAATTTCAAATATACGCTCGTGGAGCAACTTCCATTCTATTTTGCTATCGCTTTGAGACCAATGTCCTGCCCAATATACATTCTTCCCGTCTATTGAATTACGTAATAGTAAATCGACTGCAAAACGGAACAACGGACGGCATGAAACGGTTTATCTCGATGCTTTTTAGGTACACGAGGCGGACGCGTGCTTGGTACTGGCGAACAAGTACTGCCAGGACCCGGACGCGGAAGACGCGGCGAACATCATGCGCGTCATCTCCATCAAGAACTATTCGGATGACATTCGCGTTATCATTCAATTAATGCAGTATCACAACAAGGTAACCGCTGTCGAGCGATTGAATTGGCGATAAATCCAACTTCGATCGAAACGAGACGCAATTTATAAAGCGCAAGTTGATATTGAGTTTTTCAAAATTTTAATTTGTTAAGATTTCTACTTGCAATTTATGTATATGTACAATATTTTTCAAGATATACTTTTCGTTGCAATTATACGTTTCTATTAAAGATTATTTATCTTGTCCACCGTATCGTGTTTTTCCAGGCCTACTTATTAAACATTCCATCGTGGGACTGGAAGCAGGGTGACGACGTTATATGCCTGGCTGAGTTGAAACTAGGTTTCATCGCGCAGTCCTGCCTCGCGCCTGGATTCAGCACAATGATGGCCAATCTCTTCGCGATGCGTTCCTTTAAGACGGTCAGTAAAACGTCGTCCTCCGGCAGTGCAGATCTGCCATCTAGTCTATGCATGTCTGAACGCAATCCCTCGTGCAGGTTTTCTTTCCTACGAACTGTTCACAGTGATCGCGTACCTATACAAATGAGATCTTAACACCGTCAGCCGTTTTCTCTTATCTCGCGAAATCCTCGTCGGGCCGGTCCTACGATCATTCGAGCGCGCAGACCTCCCTAGCTACAAAATGACAGATGTCCGACGTTGACAAGATTATTTCCGATGACTCCTACCTCGCGATTCCGTGAAAATCGTTAACTCATTATTGCGCGCGTTATACGTCGTACACGCGGAACGGCGGAAGCGACTTGAGATTCGCATCATATGTCACGTCGCGTCACAACGCGGAAATAGTCGGGCCACGAGCACCTCACTGTGGACATACCGCGCACAATCCGTACATGCATAGGAGCGTGTGTGATTTAGAAATGGTTGGTTGATTGGTACCAGTCGCCCGATATGCAGGCTTGGCAGAATGACTACCTGCGTGGAACCGGAATGGAGATGTACACCGAGACACTGAGCCCTACCTTCATTGGAATGCCCTTTGCGAAAGCCACTGAGTAAGTCGGTCTATGGACCAATCTAACATCCAGCAGATAGATCCGCGCATATATACGTCCGATTCAAGAGACGGGACCACGGTGCGAGCGTTCGATCTATCGTTCGATCGCCGTCGCCGATCGTCCATCATGTGTTTGATCACGTGTCTGCGCTGTATCCGCTACCCCCCTGTGCTCCCTCGCTTCATCATAGTGATGTCCGTTCTCTTTCTTGTTGCGCGGCTGCGAGATAAAGCCGCCACGGGAAATGTACGGAACCGTCGATATAACCGCTAATTCCGTATCAATAATGGTGTTGTGGCGCGCGTGTGATTATTTTTAATTCATGCTTCTTCAGCCAGTGACGCAGCAAACACGTGGCCTAGCGATCGATTTTGTCGTCTAACGAGGAAAAAGCCAGGGGGCCTGATCTCCCGCTATTTTTATGGACTTCTTGCGTTGTATGCTGCGCTTTTATGCCGCGGAGGGATTCAAAATTAGAAACTTAAATAAGATAGTTTGGCAAGCTGTGGGATCCTCTTATCATCTTATATTAGATTTCGTTGCTTCGTTTTCTCCAGCAGTGATTAAATAATGAAAGGAGAGGCGTTTTTGCCTGATTATATATTAGTGACATTAAAACGATAATCAATATCTTTTTTCGCGCGATGATCACATGAGTGATTGGCGAAATAAAGAGATGTAGAGCAATAAATTTTATTTAGAATAAATTTTACTAACTTAAATGCTACAATTTATAAACGAACATATAATATTTAATATTTTTGAAAATATTAAATTTCCTTTCCGCTACGTTAAATGCTCCTGCTATGTAAAATCTCCTAATATAAATACCATTTAAGCTGTTAAAAATTGTTAAATAAAAATCTAGCAGAATTATTCCGTGGCGCGAGCAAGTTAATTATTTCAAAAGCTACAATTACAGTAAATAAACATGAAACTTATGAGTTTCAATTACCAAGTTAAAATAATTCCACTTATTCTCGACTTATGCTAAGTCCCTCTGCGGTCATGTAAAAAGTTCATGGAAAATGGATGGCTCTTCTACTCGTCGCTGCGAGACACGAACGAAACTCTTCGGGGTTTCACCGCGCATAGCTCATCCAAATGGAATCTCGAGGGACACTCGAGCGAAGAATTCCTTTGAGTAGTGAGACTTGCTCGCGAGAATCGCCGCCATATATTTCGCAGGCCCGTCTCGCGATCGTGTTAACGACGACAAGGTCAGGTTCGAAAAAAGGTCCGCGGTCTCTTGAATCGGAAGGAAAAAAGAAAAGGGATGAAGCTTCCGCCTCGCCTATGTCTCTCACTACGCTCCACTCCGCTATATAAACGTAAACGTATATATATACATATAATATATACGTAAATATACACATATACAACGGAGCGCGCAAATCTCCGCGCGTATATATACATATATATGTGTGTATATTACAACATAATACATGAACGTGTCTACTATATTGTACAAAACCATATCTGTGCTACACCTAATCGATGTAAACCACCCCTTCATCGCTTCAGTAACGTATCTGTTATTTTCACTCCTCTCTGCAATTGTTATATACATTGTATAACTTTGAGCGACTTGTAACAATAATAACATTAATTAACAGAGTAAGCGGAACGCACGAAGGAAGGAGGAACGACATGACGACGACACGATCACGATCTTATTAGAGTGATTGGAATCGCGGAGCATTCAGAGCCTTTGATCTAATTCTTGCTATAGAATTTCTAAACCAGACTAAACTGGAGACTTTCCGTAAAACTATATTATAGCGGCGGGCGAGTAAATATGGCGGTCGCATCTCCATCTCGTCAGCGGTGGAGTTGCTAGATTCATAGAGCAATCCTTTGATCCAAGTTTGGTGCTGGTCCTGCAACAACGTGTTTACCGTTGTGCTGGCTATCCGAGGAAGACATTTCTCGATCAACACACGTGCACACGGTCCAGGATTTTCGGTTGTATAGCTATTTCGGAAAGATAAACAGATGTGCGAAAAGGGCGAAATCTTATTTGGAAATATTTAGAAACAGAATTTAGAATTTCGACGTAGAAGTCAAATAGAAAACAAGTATTTTTCAAAAGCTACCTCAATTTCTTCATCAATAGTTTATCGTGTTATTCGTTTTTGCGAAACTACTGACAGATTGATTACCAGAAAAAAGAAACACGGCAGTCAAAATATTGCACTACTGAATCTAGAACTCTGAAAACCATCATTCTCCTAACGTTTAGAAAAATGATAGCCCGAGAAGTAGATCGAAGATGTGTCCTCGTCGTCGTTCGTATCAATGAAAGAGCACTCTTTGCGGACTTTAGAGTACTATGTACTATACATATATATATACTACGAAGAGAGCAACGTAATTGAAGAGCTTGCGCGTGCAAGAGCGACGTGCAAGTGTAGCCAGAGGAAGAAAAACGTGAGAAATGATCAGGCTTCGATCAATCGACGAATTGCTGAGATTGATAGGTGGGGTGGGACAGAGAATTTGGAAGAGATCAAGCGCTCCATGCGCTCCCCGAATATATGCATATATGCGTCTAAGTGTGAGTGTGAGTGTATGCGCGCGCGTGCTCGCCCCCGGAATTACGGTCTCTGGAATTTGATCGTTAACGGTTCGCTCGTTCGTCCCGGTGACGGTGATAATAACTCTCACCCCGGTCGGTCGCCATAATTGCGAAATGCATCATCGTGCAGCATGATCGCCGTGCGTCGAGACGACGCGTCGCTCGGGATCGGCATCCCGAGCGGGTCCTGGCCTACATTCTAACTCGGTCAGAAACGATTTCCTTCGGCAACACAAACGTATAAAAGAAAATCATTACATCATGAAACTTGGAAAGAGATGTCCGTATCGATTAGACAAAGCGTCCATTCCGGATGTCACTCGAACGTCTTTTACACTTTTGTGTTGTCTGGAGGGAGTGGCTTAGAAGTTTTATGTTTAATAGAAAATCAGATCTGTGAACAGATTTTCTTTACAGAGCTCGCGCACATTCGAGGAGTAAGATTACACGCTGCGCTCCTATTAGATAAATTTTTTTCAGACGAACGGCATCGACCGGACGATTCGCGGTCCCCCGCTCGCAAAACGATATACGAAACTGTCCCATTCCAGTTCTCTCCCTCCGGGGAAGGGTAGCAGCTCGCACGCAGCTGATGCTCTTCCTTCCGCGCGTTCGCATACGCGACGTGGATCATGAAAGTTTGATGACGTGGGGTCTGGTTGGTTGGTGTTTCAGTCGCCGGACACACAGGCGTGGCAGAATGATTACCTGCAGGGCACGGGCTGCGAGATGTACACGGAAACCCTCTCCCCGTCCTTTACCGGGATGACATTTCCCCAAGCCAGCGAGTAAGTTCTCGCTGCCAACGGCTGTCACACACGTAAACGTACCTCGTAAACAGACACACTCTCTCTCTCTCTTTCTCTCTCACACACAAAGTCACGCGACACAACATATCTATACAGAATTGACAACTATACGGACCGTCATACAACATTCATATACGAAAAGAAAGAAGAATAATGCAAATATGGAAATATTCTATCGACACCATACACTCGGCTACGAATTCCTTTCTTTTCTATCTCTCTTTCTCTTTTTCTCTATTTATCTCTTTGTCTTATCTTGTCTTACGAATAAACACACTGAACTGTCTCGATACCGAGATACACATATATTGTCACATACTTGAGACAAATATATATATATATATATATATATACACCTTATATATATTTACATATATCGCCCCTCACCTCGGTCTCTTAGTCTTTAAACAATTTTCTTTATTAGATTTTCTCTATTATATTCGTCTTTTTGTCTATATCCTTTTGTTTGGATTTTGCGTAGAGTAGTCCAGTTTTGAGCTGTATGAATCTATTCTCTCCTTTTTTTTCCTGTTTTTCTTTTTATCTTTTTGCCTCCGTTCCGCCGTGTCCTTCTCATTCTTTCGATTTAGTTTGGATCTTCGTTTTCGAGCTGCTCCGAAGTTCTGCACAGATCTTTGTGAATTGCGTAGAAATGAAGAGTAGAGAGACGAACTGCCGGGGACGAATGCGGACTTTGCTCGCCTATCGCGGCGATTGTCGGGGCTCGGTTCTAATTGGGACGCTTGATTGGCAACGGGGGAATCTACAGTGTTTCCCAATGAAAACGAAAGTGTTTCAAGCCCACGTCCCGGATTTCGAAATTTCTGGAAACACACCGGCGCAGGCGATTGATCGCGATTCTGAAAATGTTCCTGTCGAGCGTGACGAGATCGTCGGGGACAACCGGACGCAATGGAACTCTCGTATCCCGACACTATTTCGCGGAACAATTAATACCGAGATTGAAAACTCGCGCGTTGCTTAATCTTCCGCACAGCTCAATTCGTTTACGTGATAGGAACAATTCTCTTCCTGCGTTTTTCAGAGATTTTTCACCTTCTCTTTTCTTTTTGTTTTTTTTTGTATTTAATGAATTATTCGTTTTAAGATTATTCCATCATTGCATAGAAACCATTACGGATAATAGTAATTAAAGGACTTGCATACGTATAAAACAAAGTATACGGGACATTCATTGTCGTGACATTAAATGTCGAGAAAATTACTTGATTGTCGGCCTTGAATGTTCTTAATCTTAAATCGACGCGCGCAATATCGTGTCGTGGCATAACGTGACCAGCAGCTATTCCTAATATGCCTCGACTAGTTGCAGTCAGACGCGCGTTGCGAGAATCGCTTGCGAGATCCGCATTCATCCCTGTAAATCGTGCATCCCGCTTCGGCAATATCATAGTTTCTTTTTGCGGCGCAACGTGAGACGAAATGAGAAAGAAGCGCGCGCGTATTTCGCGTGATCTCTTTTCCGACTTTTGAAACGGCGAAATGACACAATTTCTATTTTTTATTGGGAAGAAGAACGGAGAAATCGGTTTTTTTGAGGAGGAGTTGGGAGATTTATACGAACACTTTTGGACATAACGTAACGGGCGAGATTTTTTGTCTTTTTTTTGTCGGTAATGTCCGTATCCTTGTCATGGTGTGTGTCCTTAGATGTAGCATTCTAATCTTATCTTAACAAAAAGCGCGTTCTTTGTACACGCATGCCTGCTGCTCTTTACCATGTAAAAGTATGTGAAACTTATTCTCGTAACACATTGACACAAGTTATCAGAGAAGTGTATCGGGCAGATATCGATCGTGGCTGTCGATTAAGCATAAATATGTATTAGTACACACTGTACGTTTAACGGACTTTAATCGAGCTCGCAGTTTTGTTTGTGCGAAAATTCTCGGAGTAATTTATGGGAGATACCGCTCTTCCTACAAGCACTAATATATTACTGCAGATATCGGCTCGCTGATACTATGACACACACATACACATACACACAGCACACACAGTAAAAATTGACCAAAGTTGTTATACTTAAATTATATAGTCACTTGCAACTCGGTTTACGGTGATTTTATAATTATGACGTAAACGTAAAGCATGTAAAATATACGAAAGTAAATGTAATGTCTATACTTCCAAAAGCAGTTTATATCTTTTTCGTACGCATGTTGCCTCAAATTTTCAACAGAAATGAAAATATTGTACGTAATTTTTACATCATTTTGTGTTTTATTTTCATTGCAAGTTACTATGTATGATAATTAATTCGATTAAGAAATTGTATCTATTTAAAAACAAATACGCCTTCTTTTTGTGTCGTTGTGAGTTCTTGTGATGAAAATTATAAAATAAAACGTAAAAATCGAAAATGTATAACACATTGCCCTGCATTAATTAAATAAATTCTAATTAAATAAATTAAATACTATCATATACGTCGCCGTAATAAATATCGTTCGATAAATAGTCTTAAATAATAACTAAGAAAACCACGAAATTTCTGAAAATAAAAAAAAATGCGTCGTTTGCGTCGTTTAATACCCTTTCTCAGCCGTCTGAATTGCACCGTATATATTTGCCTAAGATTGCATCACTGATTTCTGTGATTTTTCATTTTTCTATTTTTAAGATAACACATTTAACATTGGCAAATTGCCAGCACTTTTATTTGCAAAAATATCACGCCAGCGATAGTTTTTGAATTATGATGCTTTGATAGTTTAAATATTTTCACGAATCAAGTTTCTTCATTCTTCTTTTAATTTTTTCCACAGATGTTCCATAGGTATTAATTCGACAAATTTTATATTTGATTAATTAAAGAAATATTTAAGCTCTTTTGCTAAGGAATTGTAATCACAAATAACATCAGGTGATTAAAGAAAAATCGTTAAAGAAAAATTGTCTCGTAAATGAAAGCAAGCGGGAGAGATTAAAACATTGAGAGAATTTAAAACAATCTGCACACTATATGATATTAGTATTTTCTCTGCTCTTACAATCGCTTAAAGAAGATGATATTAAAAGAAGAATAACAGAAGTTTTCTATTGCTGGTATAATGATGTTCTACAGAGATCAGTGAATTGCATTGTCATTCGCGAGACAGAGAGCTATAATTCTTCCGAGTTTTCTCTTTTAGTTTATGCGCACCTTGGATTATCGTCATCATTTGGTTTGCGTGTGTGAGAGATCTATTCCTGTAAGAAGCGATCTTCACATTGAGTACATTATGAATATTTATTCTCTATGAATATTTATTATCTTTATTAAGTTTTAATACGCCGTATATCGTATACGATTATATATATAAATTTAATGCTTCCCGAACATTAACTAATCCGTTTCGATCCTTACGTGGATGAGACCGGACCTCCCGAATGCCTCCTGGAACTTTGAAGTAGATTAGGAACTTAGAATGTAATAGATAGTTTATAAAGGGCGATAGAGACCCTCGATCTATCTTGGCATGTTTCAGCTCGTTATTATTAGATAAGTAATAATCGTTTACGTAAGACTTTCCTGCATGATCGCCTGGATTAATTCATCGATATACATGTTGCATCAATTGCATGATCGTTTAATGTTCAGTTATCGCCGAGGTGGCATAACGGGACGATGATACATGCAGATATAGACAGAGCTTAATTTTTTTTTGTAAATAAATAAGCGCTGTACATTTAAATGCTTTGATATCTGAAATAAGACTTACCTCTCTGCACAATCAGTATCCCGTTACGCTGTGGGTGTATACACATATCTTACTAACACGTATTATTCGCTAAACAAAACGCATAAAGTATAAAGAAATTAATTAAATATTTATATATTATTAAATTATTGTATTGTACAGTATGAAATACGTTAAATACATTAATAAAATAATATTAAAAACAAAATTTTACATATTATTTTCTTTAAGCTGTATTTTTTTAGATAATAAAATGTAAATATTAAATAAATATTATTTTTACCCTTTTCTGCATTAGGCACTTTAAATAAGTACAATACTTTATGCTACATTTAATTTAATAAATCTTGTCATGCAAAGAGTGAAGCTTGCATTCGTATATGTAGTATATATAAGCAGCTGCATTATAGAATTATTATAATAGGTAATTATTAAATATTAGATAATTGTACAGTTTTTATATAATGTTTGCTTTGTAATAAAAACTAAAACAAAAATGATTTCACAATAGGAGCTCTTCTTAGGGATGCAAGTTTTATTGTTTGCCTAACACGAACGATATTGAGTTGTTCTCAACTACCTATTTCTGACGTATTTTGTTAAAGATACTTTATAATTATTATCACACTGACATTATTGTAAAAATTTTTACATTAAGGAACATTATTCCAATATTATTGCGCATTATTATACTTGTTCAAACACAACTCATTATCAATAATGACAGCTTCGCAGTATTCTTAAGCTTCGCTTATCGTTGGCCACGTTCTTTGCATACAATGGTGCCACGTCCATAAATGTATAAAAACAAAGCAAAATATATATTTAAACTTTTATGTAAAACTTGACGCGCAATCGCGAGACATCGAATATTACGCATGACTGTCGTCGTAGGTTGTGCTTCACGAAACTGAAGCTCTTGCTGCTGGCCATCGAGATAAAGGGTGAAGCGGGCTCCGACAGCAAAATCTCAATCAATCCACGTGGTGCCAAGATCGCTGCAAATACTCAGGGATTCTTCATTGCTCAATCTGCTGACGAAGTAAAGCGGTAAGAACCCTCGAATATTTCAGAAAAAAGTCGCTAAAAGAATTTAAAGCCGAAGCTTATTTAGACATTGTACTTCACATACTTGCTGAACTCCATTAAGGATTATTAATTATCGAAATAAAACTGCATTTACAAGGCAAACTAAAGAGGTTCTAGTTAAAACTATATGTTAACGTTAATAAACAACAATAACTTATGAAATATAATTAAAAACAAGTGTTTTACCATTTTTTTACAATGTATTACAAAATCTTTTTACGATATAATGCATTTATATATGTCACCTCTTTTTGCACATTATTTTATGATATTTTATAAATTGTACTGTACAGCTTCTATAATTAAATTTTCTCTACTTTCGATATCATCGTTTTATATTTTTCCAATAAAAATAAACATCTAAATAATCTCCTTTTATAATTCGTGCGAATAATAATCGTGCATCTGTCTTGTGCTTTCGTTTTCAGGGCGTGGTTCTATTGCAAAGCATGCCACGACGAGATTAAAGACGAGACTCTGATCAAGAAGTGCAAGTGCAAAAATTGTAAGTCTTTCTGGCCCAGTGATCCTTTAAACAGCCTTTCTCGATTTTTGCCAAATTTTCTGCTAAATGACATCCGGTCTTCTCTCTGCCGATTATATATATATATATACGTATATCTATATATCTAACATAAACTGTACACAGATGTATCTTGTACATAGAACGCGCTCGATCTATTGATAGAGATTGCGAGTCTCACACGCGGTTTCTCTCCCCGTTCTCTCTTTTCTATCTCTCTATCTCTCTCTTCCATTCTCGCTCTCTCTGTCAGTCGATATTGATGGAGCGTGCCTTTGATGTGACTCGCAAAATTTATAACGTCTCAGCGTAAAGTAACGTATAAATGCAAACAGATCACGTAGGAAGCTCTCTTTATCTCTCCCTCCCCCCCCCTCTCTCTCTCTTCCTCGCTCAACCCGGTTTCTGCCGGCCCACCCTCTTTGCCCTTTTGTTTGAGAGCGAGTAATAAATGCGCCAATTAACAAAGTGACATGGTTGTGACCATCCTATTGTGATATATGATCTAGTGGGGCAGCAGCAGCGCTCCTGGGGCCGGGACTTAGGTAACGTCTCTCACACTCGTTCGTTAAGTCTGATACTTTATTATCATCTCTTCTGATCTATCACTTGTTTTTTTAATCTTCTTGCCCTTTTATATATCTGGCTCTTGATTCAACCCCACCACTCACGAAACATCAACTTGACTATACTTGTCTACTGTATTCTATATTAAAAATTCTATTCCGCCTTGCGATATTTTGCCTCTCTATTAAGTTTCTCACATTCTTCATCGCTCCCTCTCCCTTTCTCTTTTTCTGTCTCTCTTTGTCTGTCTCTTTCGCTCTTTCTCTTTGTATTTTTCCATCTCTCTCTCTCTCTCTCTCTCTCTCTCTCTCTCTCTCTCTCTTTCTCTCTCTCTCTCTCTCTGTCCTACCGATACTTATTGCCTCCGCCATTAATCGATCTCTTGCAAGCCAAGGAGATGATTATGAAACTAATTATCATAATGACGATGATGATCAGCACAACGATGATTGCATTTTTAATCTTCATTGCAAGACACAATCCCCAAGGCGATGCTATCTAATCGGGTACTTCTTTGTTTTTCACTGTCACGCCTTTTGTTTTTTTTTTTTTCAGGAAAAAGAAATTCGGCGATCGCGCGCGACGAATTTCACAATTGCGGCCAACAGCAAAAGCGCAACCACGAGAGTGGAACGTGTTTTACAATGAATTAAATGGAAAATTCATTGCGCGCCTACACACTAGTAGATTAAATATCGCGGGCTCTGTGTGTCACGCAACGACAAGCATAATCAATTTATTCCATTTCGGGGAAACCTTTACGCTCGCTGCAATCGCGAGAAATGACGTGAAAAATAAATGAAGTGCCGAGTTTCAACACAGTAATTCCCGAAAGTCAGTTGGCGCATGTCCACCTGACCGAGAACGAAAACTAGCCTGCACTAATAGTGTGTGCCCCTCTCGCTCGCCTTGCATGCATGACTAGCTCCCGGATTTGGACCTGTTTTCGCCATAATGGTAATGACAGCTTCTTTCTCGATCACCTCTCTCTATCTCTTTCTCTCTCACTCTCTCTTTCTCTCTCTCCCCCTCTCTCTTATCTCGCTGTCTCTATTTTCTTCTACTTCCAAAATTATCTTCTTTAATCGTCTGCCCTCTCTCTTTCTCTTTCACTCCCCCTTTCTCTTTCAACGTGTACTAGTTGTATTGTCGATGAGATTTCTCTCTCGTCGATCGATCGGCCCGATCGAGCCGCGCGTCTTCCACCGCATTCTCACGCGCGTTCTCACGTTCGCCGAACGTTTCTCGCTCTTGAATCCGCCGGTTGAAATTGGATCGCCGACCGGTAGTGCGCCGATGGCAGGAGCATATCCATCCGTTTCCCACAAACGACAAAGATCCCCCCCGACCCACCCCTCCCTCCCGTGCCGCCGCTCAGGCACATCGGAGGAGACCACGGGTCGCCCCCGTCCGATAATTCCGTCCATGTCACCACGCGACATATCGCATCAGGCGTATACATTCGTACACAACCACGTACACGACCACATCCACACGAGTTTTCCCCCCCTCCGAGTAGCGACTTACGCTTAACCGGTCACACAATTAGCCTTCTCCATATACAGGAACGGTAATAAACCTAAACCCTGGGCAATCAACGTTCCCGGTGCTCGTGCCTCGGCGTTCGAGCATCGGGCGATTCGCAATGTCATACGCTAATTTTTAGGTTTTCAAAGTAATTTCAATGGTGACGAGGGAAGGTAACTTGTCCGACGAGCGAGCTTATTTTCTATTTTTTTTCCAGCGTTGAGTATCTTGGATGTACCGAGTATACCCTTCATTTGTGATTAAACATTGTGACTAATACCGTGTCCGAATTCGTACGTGGACTGACGCGAAATCGCGTTTTCTCTCCGCTATAGATTGTCATCAGTATTATTTTATTAAAATTAATTTTCGTCAAATTTCTAAACTCACTGTCGTGTGATCGTATTGTGATTAATATCTGGATTATCGTTAATATTTGCATACGCGCACGATTCATTCCGCTCGCGCGTACCGTGCACATACGAATTCCGCGAAAGCTATAATACATTACTAAAAAAAAAAGAGAGAGAAAAAAAAAACAAAGTGCGCCGTGAACAGCCGTTCACGTTTTTCTCCCGTGTATATACGATGTGTTCGTTCATTTTATTCATAACTCATAAACCCGTGTCCGGGTCGATCGCTGAATTTTTGCAGATGTGGGGATGATGATGATGCAGACTGGCATGGTGAAGGGAAACACTGCCTACAGCAGTTATCTCGACGGTATGCCTGTTGCCGGCTTCCTCCTCCATCCTTTTTTGTATCCCGTATATGCGTGGCCACCTGTCGCAGTATTTCTGCGAGTATTTGTCAGCATAAAAACACATGGATCGATTGGTTTTAATCAGTAATATCGAGTCTCTTAAAAAGAGACTTCTCCAAAAAAAAAAATCGACCCTCGCAATTGCCAGCATACTCGATCCATGCTCGTTATCCTAACAAAATGCATTCTGCCGGACCGGATGTGCCATTTCATGCTCGCGTATTGAAGAAATCACACGATCGTGATAAATATCCACGTATAACCGTTTGCACGGAAAGTTTCCGATGTCCGGCAGAATCAGGTTGGCTTTGATTGTGTAATGAGGTAAGATGGCGTAAGTGATATTAAACGTACAACAGCCAAACCGACGGACTATAATAGTCTCTCACTTATCACGTGCACTTACTCCACAGTACCCCGTATATATATACGATACTCTCCCACATACGGATCCGTGTACGTTCCGTATCGTTTATCGTTGGGCTTTTGCTAGAGCTGATGGCATTGAGCGAGTTATCGAGGCATCGCTCTTTAATAGCAGCATACAGTTACGTTACGTAGCACTAACATTGTCCGCCGCTTCTTCTCCTACTTCGACACGTGGGCCGGGGCCGAGTAACAAGCACGCCGGTTGGACGAAACGGATGGTGTTACACCGCCGCAATGATCGATTAACTTATTGCGTATTTATGTTTAGCTTCATTCGTCACAAAGTGCGATACAAATGGCCGCTTTCGCGCAGAAACGCATTCTTTGCACGTTGCCGGGCCGTATATTTTGTGTCTTCACGTTATAATGGCTGCCACCTAACACCAGTCGACGAGTTTGCTCATATCATATTTCAGGCTTGCTAACGATTATCGTTTCTTAATTGTTGTTTCAGTGTGCTTACGTGGACTTTTATTGGTAATTCATATGTTTCACCAGTTCCAGATATTGTCACGTATTTTTTGTTCATGTATAACGCGCAATGTTCTTTTTTTTTTTGTTGCCAAAAGGCGCTTCGATGATTGCAAAAATAAGCGTGACGATTTGGAACTGAAATGTCTTTTTTATATAAGGCTACCCAATATTTACATATATTTTTTAATATTTTATATATACATTTCGCCTATTATATAATTGATCGCAAGTAATATTACTTTTGGGTCGCCTTGTATATATCTAATATGTAAAAGTTTGCATTGTTTCTGCACAGATCAAACGCTTTTCGTGAAAGTTGCGATTCTAAAAATCATATAGTAAAGCTTTGCACTTACAAATTTGGAAATTAATGAATGAGAATTAATATTAATGTAAGCATAATTAATATGAGCATATCAGTCATAATATAATAATCTCTCCAATATTGACTTTCGCGAAAAACGTTTTCTTATTGTCCGTATCTAATAAGAAATAATTAATCGTTATGAAAACAAATTTTATTGCAGCAATTTTTATGTTAATTAATTTCTATGTTACTTTTGATCTAAATTCAATATGCAAATTGCAATATTGAATACGAAATTAAAATATGGTTACAGATGCTCGTCTTGAGAGTTTTGTACGAATGTTCAAACATGCATTTATGAATATTTTTGCATTTAATTGAAATATTTAAAACTCTACAAATTTTTCAAACAGTACATATTGTATTATTTAAGAAGTATTTCAAGTATGTTACATATGATATGTTCTTTTTTTAATTCCAAAACGTTTCAATGAAGCTAAGAAAAAACTACAGCAGTGCATATTAAGTATGATATTGATCTGCTCGTGCACGTGGAATTCCGTTTCCGTGATATACTTTCAATGTCGCTAAGTGCGGGTTGATTGAATTCGGCACGCAACCAGAAAGAGAGGCACCAAGGCGTAAGCTTAACCATGAGCTTAAACAGCTTACAGGGACGATGATAATCGATGCCCAGGGTTTATACATCGGCTAAAAATATTTCATTTCCCCCTTCACATATCGAGCATATATTTGACACCACTCACCAACATCACAACAAATAACGCCGACACTCTGCAACCGATATTGACTTCTGAGGAAACGTTTATTTCTTTTTTTATTCGTATAATTGTATATTCGTAATATACGTATTTCTTGAATATACGATATTCAACCGCACAGCGCAGATATATATATTATATAATCTCTATGTGTTGCGACCCTCACAAGTAGGCCGAACTAAACTATATGCAATGGTTGTAACACCAATGTTAATAATGACTCTCTCCATCGAAGGTCACGTTACAGTAAGCTGCAACGACATTTTTCGCCAAAGCTGGAATATTTTTCTGATTTGATAAAATCAAATTAGCGACATTCGATTTAGATCTTTGTTTCGAAATACAATTTCTATTTTTTCGCGATTTCTACACGAGCTAAATATCACACAGGCACGATTTATTAAATCAATCTCGTATGTAATTTACGAAACGTTTGATACAATTTTAAAGTTGAATTTACTTGAGAAGTAAAAAGTTAAGTTCGAATCGAAAAACAGAGAGAAAATACGGAAAATTTCTGATACCCTTATCCTGATAAATCGCACGAAACGTGACATATCGATCGGGACTACGGATATAGATCCCCCACACCCGTTGAGACCCCCGCATCTAGGTTGACATTGTTTTGGTTGTGACAACTAACAGCTCTGGTTCTCCTCCCTTCGGGCAGTGGCCACATTCCGGAAAGGCGTGCGAGCTGTTCAGATGGTTGGAAGAGCAAGTACGTATCCCCCGTGTGTAGACTGTATACCAAACGTCATTCTTTAATCTTAATCCCGGAGATTTTTTTGAAGTAAATTCATCGAATGGGGTGCGATTGTGAAAATAGAAAAAAAAAGTTATAATATTCTAATAGAATAGCATGGCCTTTGACTCGAAGAAACATCAGCGCGTTCATATCATTAACGAAGTCATAATTCCAATTAATTATATATAATATATATAAGAATAAGCAATTTATTTTTCTTTTTATACGACTCGCAAAGGACTACGTGCCGTCGTACAAATGCTAGTAAATCCGCAGTACAAGATACTGTAATTACTTCGAAGCAATGAAAGTAATGAGTTTGTAATATTTATTGAAACATCTGAAAAATATAAATCTGATTGCAATACAAATAATAATTTCTTATCTTTTAATACTACACTGTCATATCAGCTAAGAATTGTATTTTTAATTGTATTTAAAATTTATTAGATATTATAAAATATCTAATAAATCAAATTATTATTTTTCACAACAAATAAATTCAATTCAAAGGTCATGTTTAAGTAAACGGTTTTATATGCGATTTTATATAATTTTATCGTTTGACGGGTATAAAAGAGGCAAAATTTTCTAATCCGGAAACGTGATTTAAAGTTATGTCTTGAGGTCTTGACGATTTTAAAGACTTAATATGTACGTATTCGTAACTTCTATATTTATAATCGTATTTATATTATACGACGAAACAATCGTGAACTTTAATTACATGTGTGTTATCTATTTTTATCAAATAAATTCTTTTCTATCTAGTAAGTTTCTCGTCAAGGCCTATTTTATCGATAAATCTCATGCGGTTATAAACAAAAGAATTACCGAACAAAAGAATTATCATTTACATGTTCAACAAGACTAGCACAACGCGCGACACATGCCGTAGAAATTTTCATGCCTAAATATGAAATATTCAGAGACTATCCTTGCTTGATCTACATGATTCCGCGATAAGCTTTCATAAAATTAATGTCGTTGTGCTAATCTCCTAAAGTTCGGATTGATAAATGGCTCCAGCGTAGAACATCGTTAGTGTTTGAGTCCCTATTGGTGTGGTGTTCTTAACTATTTTGCAACTGAGATTACACTACTATCGGTGTCGTTTTGAATGTAGTTTTCCTGAAAGTTTGTCAGTGTTACTCAATGGTTATTGTTGTGAGTGAATTATGAAATTAACGCAATCGAGAATCGGCGTGGTGTGATTTGCCTTGAAGTATTAAACTATACCTTCCAATCAACCTTGCATCGGTGTTCGATATCTAACAAAACTCGACGTGCAATTAGAGATACTTTAGCATTAGCCCTTTTATTACGTGGATTTTTACTCGTCCTGTGGCAGAGGCAACGATCCGAAATTGAATACAGAAGAGAGCTTAACGTCGTTATAACCTGATTATTCGTTTCGGTATATTCCTCAAATATTTTTCGACGTTCAAAGTAAATGTTTCGTGTGATCAACACACTTATTGTTATCGCTGGATATGGAGTACCTGTGTGTTTGAAAAGTACGCAGAGCACTCTTTGAGTCGGCGTCAACGTCAACGCCGGTGTCGTTTCAGGACACCACCGCGGTGTCCATTCACTTTATTAACGGTCAGATGAACGGTCGCTCTTGGATTGACGGCGTTGTCGCGCCGTGACATCAACGAGTGTTCTGTGCCACTGCAAAAAAAAAAAATATTGTTGGCCATCGGAGCGACCTCCGCGGACAGTTTGATAACGCCAACGGAGATACGCGGAGATCAATGAAACCGTTGGCGACCGCCCCCGTTACTCCGATCGCCACGCTGGTATTTTTTTCCCCCTCTTCCCCCTCTTTCGAAAGCAGATCGGTGTTTGCCGGCTGAGCACCACATCTTCACGATGTTAGATAGACGTGTACACGTGAGCGATGCGCGCGTAAGAGGGAAGCGCGTGACAAACAATTGCAGTTAATTAATTAACGCAAGAATCTAAAACACCGGCACTATAAAGCATCGCTCATTTCGAGCCACGCATTATATTACACTCATCTTACGACTCATGCGTACACGGCGAGACACGCGCCACAGCAATTAGCATTAAATGTCAAGGTACATAAACTCACATTAATTCACGCACGCACACATACACATACACACACTTTCTCTCTCTCTCTCTCACACACATACACGTACGTACGTAATCACACGCGAGAAATAACAAGACACATACGCGCGCGCGCACGGCAGAACACAAGATCCGCAAGCAAAGACTCTTTAACTAACTCTCTATATGTGTCTATCTGTCCGAATCTATCTTCTCTCCTCGTCTCCTCCACCACTTCGCATAGGTGAAGACCTCTCGTACGCAAGTAAGTCCAGCGAAAGAACGCGGATGTATACATTAACTTTTATATATATATGCATTTTTTTCTCCTTCTGTACATATACTATTTAATTTCACGTATATAACGATCTCCCTCGGCCGCGATCGCGTTCACGACGGGAAGGCGCGGTTTAGATCGCGACGCACGTACTTACACGCGTTGCGCACGCGTTTCTCGTGGAGGCGTAGGGGGCTAATGAAGCGCGGACATTCATCGGTTTGCGCAGCGACGAGCTGTACAACCGCCCGACGATACCGCCGATGAAGCGTACTACCTTTTGCACATTTACTCGAACATCCCGCTTCGGTCTATCTCCCATTTTCCAATCGGCTTGATCTGACAAGCAAACGGGTTAGATCGACAGATTGAATTACGAGATGAAACCTATTGCATTTCGAACACGGGGGAACACGTCCTCACAGTGTAGTGCACCTCCGTGCGGAAATCAAGTCACTGAAATTTGAAAAATAACTCAAAATAGAAAACATTACATCGAGATATCGATTTCAGGTTAAATGGAAATGGATTGAATTGATATGGGTCAAATGATTGCGTGCCAATTTAAGACTAGCCGCCAACGAATAACGGTGAAAAATTTGTCGTACTTTTGAAGATCTTACTTTTTCGTGGTATACCTAAGATTTGATCGTGAGAGTGTATTTGTTAATACTGTCAAGCGCAATATATCTCATCGTACAACTCGATTTGTCGACTTTAATCATCTTCTTGTTAGTCTCCGTTTACATCATCCTTTCGAGAAAGCCGTGAGTTCTGCGATCCTACGTTTCATAAAGAAAAGCAGGGAATTACACTTCGCACAATTTCCGGGAACGATCCCTTGGAACGAACGTGTCAAAGGGCGATGAGGGGATTTACTTTGATTTTCCGAGCAAAGAGACGAACGGCCGCGCGACTGTCTACAGTTTCTAATTAGCGTGACGTTATTTCGCTCAAACGGGAACTCGAGTAAGTGCGTAAAGGGGAATTTCGCACGAATTTCAATGTACCCTCTCGCTCGTCTCACACTCCGTCGGCCTCGAGAAATAAATGCCAATTGCAAACAGAACGCCAGGTCGCAATCGTCGGCGCGTCTCGTCTCGTCCTGCGGACGGCATCGAAATCCAAAAAAAGAGAATTCTCCCTGCGCTTTCAGTAGACGAGCTCTATGATCTTTCATGCACTCTTTCAATTCCTCCCCGAGCTTTCGCAAAGTCTTTGTCGTTTTTGCACGTGAATTCTCTTTCCCGGAGGATGCAAAGCGCGCACTGACAATGCCGAGTAAATATTCACTCTGTAAGGCTATATAATTGCATGCTTAGAACAGGATATAACATCGTCGACGCGAGCGGAGACAACGGATCGTTTTCACCTTGTTATAACCTGCATTTATACAGAAATATAAGCAAAGGTTGCCGCATTCGCAAGTTACCGGTCGCGTCTTCTCCGCTCGCGTCATCTTCGGCATGAATTAGGAATGTTTTGAGCACACTTGCACGTTTATGATCGTAGATCGATTTTAGTATCATGTTGTATAACGTTCCCGCAATGTGGACGAAGTCGTTTTTAATATTAAAACTCTCGCAAAAGTTATATGACCTTCATCGTTAACTCGTCCACGT
This sequence comes from Wasmannia auropunctata, assembly GCF_000956235.1. Classification (NCBI taxonomy): domain Eukaryota; kingdom Metazoa; phylum Arthropoda; class Insecta; order Hymenoptera; family Formicidae; genus Wasmannia; species Wasmannia auropunctata. Next base: position 1,384,664 of record NW_012026854.1, read on the forward strand.
TGTCACGAACTGTACGTTTAGCTGTTAGAATTTCAGAATTACACTTATCTCCATAATTTTACTGGTTGTTTTCTTTACGATATTTTTTTTTCTTACCCAATAATGAAAGGCCGTTTCAGCTTGTTATCGTCGTATCCTACATTTAATTATTACATATATATATTTATATTGACACTATAATGTATATTGATATTTACATACTAAACTAAATTTTAGTCAACTACTTACAGTAATCAAATTTTAATATATTTCTACATTTCGTTATCCTCTCAGATTTTAGTAAAAGGTAAGGGAAGACGGTTCTTGTAACCTTTTACTTAGTAAGTATAATAAAATCACGCGCCCTGACGTGATTTCTGAATTATCAGTATCGTCGCGCGACGCTGAAACGGAACTTCGCTTTTAGAAGTTATAGCTCAGATTTAGTGCTGTCCAACGATAGAGTAGCGATTAGGCCTTAGGTAATTAGTTAGGGTAGCTAACATGTGTAGTGGTTTGTTACAGACGACCACCATCCTCCCCCCACATTCACTCCGCCAGAACTGCCCAAGATGGTTCACGTAAGAGGTACAGTTACACCTCAATCAAAAACCATGCTACAGTCTCGCAAGCTGCCCTTTCTAATTTCGATTGGCAAATACGACACGAATACACTAACGAGAAGTTGCTTGACAATTAGCAGAGATACGACGATCCTAAAAAGAATCATTGCTCTCGATCGATATCGGAAATTCGATCTTCCGCATTTGATACGCTTCGTCAAGCTCGCTTGAGCGATAGGTTCTTGATACGTCGTGTTCGATTAAGACTTTTTTTTTCATTATCGATTTAACATGCTGATTTTGTGTTGCTGAAACATTGGAGAAAGTGGGGAAAAAAAATGCTGATAAGCAATGCAACGTAGCCAGTCTTTCGTTCCAATCGTGATTGTGTATGCTAATAAATTACCCTCGTGTGTACTACTTTCTCCATTATTCGCAGCATTGCATGAAGTTGTTTAGATTCAATACCTGTTCATACTTTTCCGTCATTTTATTTCTAGTATATAGTGTAAATTTAAAGTTCATATAAATTCATGTCGTATTATTTTAATGATTATTTCATTTGGAAAAATCTTTGTTACATAAAATTATGTTTTATTTTTTATGAATTATAAAAAGTAATATAATTATTTTTTATATTTTTAAATTTACTAAAATTCACTGAATTAGTTTGCACAAAACACAACTTTAGTATAGTTGCAATAGCATTCGGTAGTCTTACAAAACCTATTTTTGGTATTTTTTATTCATTTTGCTTTATCATAGATTCGTAAAGCATTTAATTACATTTCGCAGATTTTAATGAACAAAATGTAGTTATTTACTGACCTACTTGTTTTCTTTCAAGTAGAGTTACATATCGACGGACCATGCGTATCATTTTTAAAAGCTTTTTTTACGAAAAAGCGAATGAATAGGCAATTTTCCGAAATATAATATTGACAATTGTTTTTCAATCTAACGATTATTCAAAACAAATTTTGCTAAATTAATTTTTTTATAAAATCGCAACAATTTTCAAAAAGAATGTCAAATCTTTTTTGAATATAAGCTAATAATGCCAAAGATATTGAAAATAAATTAAAATCACGTAATTAAAATGCTCGGAATATCTATTGGTGCTCGTCTGCGTAAGTAGTAAATTGTTTCTAATTACGCAAATGTTTCTCATACTTTCCCGTCAATTTATAAATTAAGTGTAAACAGAAATATGTTGTAAAATTCTCTACGAAATTCTCCTCTTCCATTCTAATAAATACCTCTCCTAGCGTAACATTCAGATCATATAACTCGTATAGATGCTACTTTATCGAGCCGAATTAGTTTTTGACAACACAAGTCTGAGAAACGTTACGTTTAGCTCAAGTAATTTTTGCTAAATTAATTTCTCCCCTTAAGTTCTGTGTATCGTAAATAGAATTTTTTCTCTCACATACATTTAGACTGTTTGTTCCACGACTGAGTCGTTGACTTTGTGAAACGCGCTTTTCGGATCGATAGTATCTTGTTGCTTTCAACTTTGTGAAGATGGATTTATAGTTGTATACACAGCACGGTAGATTTAATGGTTTCTAATATATGGAAGTTTTAGTTTGGTAACATCTGTGTTTGTTGGCGAATATGTGTGTACATCATCCACTTTATAATTTTGTTTCATCATTGCAGAAAATGGTTGTTCAAGAAACTGCCGCGACAGGCGCCATATGTTGTCCCTCGTTAATTTTCATAGCGCCGCAATAGCTTGCAATTATTTCTGAAGCAGATATTGCTTTTACCTACGTAATGAATTTGTGAATAAATTTTTCGTCCTGCCTTTGACTTTAGATACCTACTTTAAGAAAAGTAATACATTTCTTGAAAAAAATATTTAATATTTTATAATAAAATTTAAAACAAAAGTTTGAAACAATTATTGTATAAAAAGTACTTTTTTGCATTATGTTCAGTATTACAATCGATTTTAAATTTTAATAAAAACATAAAGAATTGATTTCTCCTAAGAAAATTATTTTTAATTTATGAGTTATTCATACATATTTATCTTAATAGAGAAAGAAATTTAATGTATAAAAGTTTGAAAACAATTGAAGGATTTCACAATTAAAAAATTTGTGATTTGATCGTCGCCATTAATTATTAATTTTATGGCACATGCAAAGTACATGTATAGGGTGAAGTATGCGCGCCTGTAAGCATGGGGCTGTAGGCTCATCATCACGGAAATAATATGCGCTGTAATGGGGGAGTTAGGTCACGATCAGTGTGACACACTAATTGTCTTAATCATTGTTGCTTTGTCCACTATTGATGTTAAATAGGATGCTCAGATTTGGAATTAACACTGTTCTATCCATTTTAGGTGAAATCAGCCGTGAACGAGACGATCCGAATGGTAAGTCTCAGTTGCGAGGAGTCTAATATTAATTCATTTCATTTATTAAGTTATTAATTATATATAATTAGATATATAACAAGATAATTAAGAATCTGTTTTCTACATCAAATGTTTTTCTACCATTAATACTGTTATGTGAATAATATTGATGATCCCTTTACGTTGCAGCCATGAGAAATCATCGGAATTCCGTTGGGATGACCCTGATAAATTCGACGAAGCAAGTCAACAAGGTGAAGCCGAACGTGAATCGAGCGACAAACGACAGTCTGTCCAGCCCGAATCAACCGTATAATCAGAGGTATCTAATTATCCCGCAGAGCGCATTACAATTTCATCATCACCTGACATATACGCATCCAAACATGATCACTTACATCGCCATCGTATGTATCATTCACGATCATTGATGACCAGAGTACTCAATGATACGCACCTGTTTTTTTGCACCCAATCAAAAGCAACACACATGCGAATTTCGCTACTGAGAATTAACAAATAAGACGGCGAGAAGCGATCTTCCCGAAACAACGCTCGGATTTCTTTTTTAATATCTTTTCTGTTTATATCACCTTTTGGCGAGACTTACAGTGCACTCGACATGTGATACCGACACGTATTTTCAAAACAATGAGAATCGCTTTCTTGTCTGAGTCGCTTGAACGTAAATATAAATATATATATATACATATATATATATTCCTGACGTACGCTCTGATATCTCTCTCTGTCCTGTCGTACGAACGTTTATTTATTAATTTACATTTTATCACTTTAATTACAAGCTTACATGTACTATTCATAGCTGCACGATTAGAGATTTCACCGACTCTTTCACGCAGGGCGTACAGGGGTTATTCAAATTGTAAACGGAATTTGGACGGCAGGCGAAACGGAGTTTCGCCAAGCCGTCCTGTGTGAGAAATTTCCTGTGTACGCAATATGTTGCACAATACTCTCTGATTGACGAATTGGCAACGTATTTTGAATAACCTAATTATATACATATCACAAAGTAAAAATGTGCAGTTTTAAATATGCGCCTTTTATATGGTTCCTTTCTTTATTTTTTTTTCTCTCTTTGTAAATGCGTGTACCTTCCAGCGCTAAGTGATATTAATCCATTAATAAAGCAACGTCCCACTTTGATCGAGTGCACTAGGATGATCTGCACATTAATGTATCAACGACCTTCGCATTAGCATTCTTCTAGCATGTTGAACATACGATCCATATAACCCGCCAAGGTTTAACATTCTCGGTAGAGATCTTCGATGCGATCCAGAATCATCTCATCTACAATCGAGCGAATAATTTCGATATTTTCGTCGCGAGTTTCGCCGTTGCAGACAAATCGAATAGCTGACTCCTGATCGTTTACCTAATTTTTTACGTCTCCAAAAGTCTATCTTTCTATTGTGAAAGGACGTATAGCCCGCGATCGGACCATATATCGTAGCTCCTAAAAGCGTTATGTAACGAAATGATGTTAGATGCGGAATCAGCCGGAAGCAAAAGAGACGAATGCTTTCTATCGTTTCGCTCAATTGTTGACAAAGGGCACCGCGAACTTGAACGACAAACGGCTCGCATAAATCACGAGAGAAATCGCGCGAGGACGACAGCCACTTGTACTACTGCGCTGCCGGATGGTGCGAGTAACAGGCTACAGGTGGTCGTTGACATTTCCGATGAAACTGTTACACGTTCGCTAGATTAGTTTCTGCAATTTCTCTCTATTATTATTCCAAGACCTCGCGCGTCTGATGCCTTTTGCCAACAAACACACGCGATTCGTACTTTTGCAGCCAGACCTTTTTACAAGTGAGACAAGATCGCGGGACGTGTGAGCCGCAATATGTCTTTTCACAACTAAAATCGGACAATTGTTTTGATTTGACTTGCCAAAGAATCATTTTATCACTGTCATCATTATACCTTTCATCAACTGGGCCAAATCAGAGAGAGAGCGTGAGAGAGAGAGAGAGTCATCTGAGAACAGATCCAACGTTACGCAAACCTTCTGATTCCAGATCGCAAGAGGAGTCCGCATACGCTGGCTACCATCTCGCCTACGAAGTCAAAAAGCTCATGTACGCTTCCGTTGTTAACGCTACCTTGTACTGTGACGTGATTATGCAAAATGCTTTATCCCATGGCTGTGTAATAATAATGAACATGCTCCCTGCATGTCAAGTGATGATGCTCGACTCTCGATAATCTGCGATATTTAAGAGAGAATATTTAACATGCATCTCTTTCTTTTATGAGAAAGAATGCGTTAAGAACATTACTTCTACTAATATCTAGGTTTTATCACGAATTATTTGATGTCAGTAATAACATTCATATTTTGATATATCCAATTTTTTTTATTATAAAACTAATTTTCACTGTTTCTTTTTATCAGCTCTTATTTCTTTTCAAATTAAATGTTTCGTTATTATTTATTAGAGAAATTAATTGAATAAATCGATGCGCTTTTATCTTTAAAATTATTCAATCGTTAATAAATCGTTAATCCGCCAAATTCTCTAGATGCGCGTTATATAACTCAGTCTTTTTATTTCGACTTGTACGAGAAAAGAAATTATTAGCGACAGCCGAGCATAAATATTACAGGCGGTCAGTATTTTCCGGCAGTGTTAAATTTTCCGTCCCGCATTACGTCTTCAAAATTGCGCACTGCGCTGCAGTTACATGTCGCGTGTGGCGCGGCTGCAAAAAGTATAGAAGTTCATAAGAATTTTACGAGCATACTTAATCTCGGAAAACATGCGCCACTGACATTAACGACGCTAGTAAAAGTACGTGGGTGTCATACGTGGAAATGCGAGTTCTGACGGCCGTTTACGTCTTGTCCAGAATGCGTGAAAAATATGCGCGTATTGCGTTCAAGCAAAGAATTACGTTGACCGACATTTCTCATGCTCTGATTAATTGGAATTAATCGCGGAGTTGAATTTATTGCGGAAGAGATGCAAAATCGCGGCGGAATAAATCTAAATAGACGCGCGATGGACTTCGGCATTGTAATGTTTTAACCTGTGAATTCTGTGAAAAAAAGAAATTGCGAATTTTATAGAGACATCCTGCTTAAACCTTTGTCACTCAAACATTATTTTAACAAGCATGTAATACGAGAGCTTAATATATCTCTCTTTCTGTATCTTCTTTTCTTTCTTTCTTGCTGCATTCAAGTAACTTGTCCAGTTTACACTCGTTCTGAGATATAAAGTAACAATGCTAGTAGTGATAAAAAATGAAGCGATTCGTAAGAAATGCATGCGAAAGTGTGGCTTAACGATCTTGATCGATTTCACAAGAGCTTGCAGGGAAATTTCGAGTGTGATTCCTCTTTCATAATTTTGTACCGATAAGCATAAGATTATTATCGTTACCGTTACTCTATATACAATACCATTGACGATACGTTGTGTCTGCAACTTTATTCGTTATAATCGTAATGTGCGATTTCTTTCAGGCCAACGAGCAGAGCCTCGGGTAGCACGAACGTTAACAACAACGGCGGTCTTCAGGTCGGGATCGCTGACGATCAAGCGAAAGATTTCGATTTCGAGAAGACCGAGATGAAGTACGACTCGACGGGGATGTTCCACTGGAGCCCCTCCCGTAATCTCGAAGACTGCATACTGGATCGTAATCAGGCGGCGATGACAGTACTTAACGGACACGTTGTTGTCTGCCTGTTCGCCGATCCCGACTCGCCTCTCATCGGACTGAGGAACCTTGTCATGCCATTACGAGCTTCCAATTTTCATTACCACGAGCTTAAACACGTAGTGATAGTTGGATCGGTGGACTACATACGCCGCGAGTGGAAAATGCTGCAAAATCTACCAAAAATATCGGTTCTAAATGTGAGAAGGCTGTCTTTGTTGAATCAACGTTATCACGCGTGATGAGAGAGATGCAAACTTTCTTTTATCGTATAATACAGAATGTCTCATATTTACACAATAAAATATTTGTTTTTTTTTATCCGGCTTTAGGCAAACTGAGAAGTAAATCTTTTTAAATCAGATAAATTTTTATAGTAAATACGATCTGAAATGGATCTTGGTGTTTAATAGTAATTATATGAATCTTACAATCTTTTCAATGAAATGTAATTGAAGATTATTATTTGTAACAAATTCTTAATTTATCATTTTTATTACATATTTAAACAATCGAGTCACAAATTTAAAAAATCAGATAAAAATAATTATATAAAAATTTGTTCTGAAAAATTTAATTCGACTAATTACACTGATCATAATTTCTTCCGATATAAGATTAATTTTTTATTAGATATTTTTAGCTTCTTTTATTAATGGTTCGAGAAGAAATTGTCAATTGTATTTATACATATAGATATTTCTTTCTATAGATATTTCTCTTTCTTATCCAATATCCAATGTATTTAGACAAATGTATGATAAATCTTTGAGACATTATGTATATTTTACATTATCGTATTATTATACATTACATATTTGTTATAAGTATTATTATTCAAATTCATATTAAGAAAAAATTTTTTACCCAACGTCACTAAATTTAAATATGAAGGCATTAAAGTCGAGAAAAATCGCTTATGATACAAATTAATAACGCGACAAGAAGATAATTTTAAAGAATTTTGCGACAGAAATTCTTTTTTTGCAGTTTTTATTTTGTTTGAATGACGTTTCGCAGGGTTCACCATTAAGTAGAGCCGATTTGCGTGCCGTTAACGTGAATCTGTGCGACATGTGTTGCATCCTGTCGGCTAAAGTGCCTAGCAATGATGACCCCACCCTCGCCGACAAGGAGGCCATCCTCGCATCCCTCAATATCAAGGCCATGACTTTCGATGATACAATCGGCGTACTTAGCCAAGGTACGATATATTATCATTGTCGTTCGTGGGAAGTGGAGATCTCAACTTCTCCGTTAAAACCACGCTATTAGATCGAAAGTGCAAATTACAGCAGATAATGACCAAGGTAATTTGATCGCAGTTGGCAGCCCGATCGTTTTGCAGCGACGGGGATCCGTTTATGGAGCAAATGTGCCAATGATCACAGGTAATGAAAAGATTCTATCAAATCTTCAGGATTGCATTTCTATATGTTCAATATTATTCGAATAAAAATGAAAATTGCTAAACACTTATTACAATTAATTAGGCATTTTAATTACAGGAAATAGCTTCTAATTACAGGTATTAAAGGAAATGGGTTTTAATTACAGGTATTAGGGAAATAGATTTTAATTACAGGTATTAAAGGAAATGACTTTTTTTCCAAAAATAATGATATTTTGTAAAATTCTTGATTATGAAGTAATACTTATCTCTCCGTATCGAGAATCGAGAATAACCGCATTTATTTCTACTCATGATTATTTCGTTGCTATTCCAGAGCTTGTGAATGACAGCAACGTGCAGTTCCTTGACCAGGACGACGACGATGACCCAGACACGGAACTCTACCTCACTCAACCGTTCGCCTGCGGCACTGCCTTCGCAGTCAGCGTATTGGATTCCCTCATGTCGACGGTTAGTATTAAAAATACGTCTTCGAAACTGTACCAGTCAACACACACTTCGCGTATACTCGTTTATTCGCGTTATATATTAGTTTATTTATAGCGTTCTCGTTTCTTGAGACGCCACAAGTCGAAAGCTATAGCTTCACGTGTTTCTGTAGACGTACTTCAACCAAAATGCGTTAACTCTGATTCGGTCACTGATCACCGGTGGAGCTACACCTGAGTTGGAATTGATCCTGGCTGAAGGGGCAGGCTTAAGGGGAGGGTATAGGTAAGACATCGGAAATATATTACCGCGCGCGCGCGCGGTGTAATATCCAGTTGTTAATCGGGAGAATTTTTTGCACGACGTTAAAAACGTGATGATTTTGTCTGATTCGCAGTACGGCAGATAGCCTGGCTAATAGGGATCGGTGTCGTGTTGGTCAGATCGCGTTGTACGACGGGCCATTGGCTCAATATGGCGAGGGAGGCAAGTACGGTGACCTCTTTGTCGCAGCATTAAAGTCGTACGGAATGCTGTGCATTGGTCTGTACAGGTACAGGTACCGGACTTTTTTCCCTCTCTCGATGGTATTTATTGGATTACCCTACGCACATATATTTCTATACATTTGTATATATTACCGTTTGAAAACAGCGACTATTCCGATTGCTGCCATATTATTGTACCGCCGTTTATTACCTCTTACTATTCACGTATTTACTATGTGACTTATGATTTTCTGCCGCACACATTTTACACTTTGCGTTTTTGCATCATGAAAAAGAAAGTAATGAAAAGCAACGAGTTGTAAGTTGCCCTCATCCAAAAAATACCTATCATTTTTTACTATTTTCTCTCTCTTTCTCTCTCTCTCTCTCTCTCTCTCTCTCTCTCTCTCTATCTATCTCTATCTCTCTTTCTATCTTTGTATCATCTTGTTGTTTATTTAGCATTTAGTTATCCGTCATACGGTCCACATACGTTTAGTTTAGTTTAGCTTAGTATACTTTAGTTTAGCTTAACTTAGCTCAACTTTGATTAATTTAGTTACACACTTGGTGTATCTAAGTAGCTCGTGTTCTTCACTATTTCTCTTCTTATTCGCTAACATTCACTCGAATCTTCTAGGTTTCGAGACACTAGCTCGTCGTGCGACGCCTCTTCCAAGCGATACGTGATCACAAATCCACCCGATGACTTCACATTATTACCCACAGATCAGGTATCATATTTTAGATAATATCATATCTACGTATTCCCTAATAAGATTTATAACGAATTTTATTAGTATGATTTAGTAATAGCAAAAAATATGGAAATCAAATAATTTATACTAGTAATTGTTAGCTCTATAATTTAATTAATCTTGTTAATTATAAATTTCTTTCGCATCAATCTATATAACAAATAATTCGAATCACTTTACCAATAAGTTTATTTCTAACTCGCCAGGTTTTCGTGCTGATGCAATTCGACCCGGGTCTTGAATACAGGCCGAGCAGGGGTGCCCGTGGCAAGGACGACTCCTCCTGATTGTTGCTGTGTAGCGCCCTCACCGATGGACCATATTCTTACATCTAATCATGCGTTAGAAACCATCGTGCAGTCCGTCGTCCCTACAGCTGTCCTGTCTTCGTCGACAAACGCTACTGTCTCATGATATCGCGCATTATCAACGAGTCTATCGCGAGTTATTGTTCACAAGGCGGATTGCAACCATGTCCATTCCCTCGATTGACCGATATACATTCAGCGACAATGCATAGCAAATTACGCAACGCTTATTCGCCAATTCGATCGCTCCTAAAACGGTTTACCTCGCTCGCCCCGCATGGAAATCGTTTTCACCGAGTCGTCGAGAAGTGAACGCTCGATCGTCGGAATGAGGACTCGGAGAAAAAGAAGCCTAATGAACAAAGCTATCGAAGAGAAGCGAGAAGGATGAAGAGGAGATATACGCGAGAAGAGGAGGACAATGGAAGGGGCAACGGAAAGTGGCATGATGCTATGCGGTCCGAGGGTAGCTACACATCTCTCTTTCTTTATTCGAGCCAATCATCTTCGCTCGAGAACGATGCTATAAAGGACTGAATCAGACATTTCGCAAAGCGTAACACTGTGTTATTAAGCCCCCCTAACGACCCCACTTTGCGGCTGAGAAGGTGGAAAGTGAACGGGAGGGGAGGGGGGGGGGAAGGGACATATAGCTTAAAATTTTAGCACGTGGCTTAGCCTCAACGAGCGCTGTGGAATTGCAGTATCCTGCGCGGTGGTAAACGGAAAAACAATCGCCGTCACAGTAAAATTTCCGGTTTCCTTCTTTTCTCCGGCACGTGTTAATGTATATAATACGCAATATATACCCAGAGAGAAGACCGTCGTTCAATGTGCTGTGAGAGGGCGACGGGACGACGGGAGGAGGCGGAGGAGTGCGGCGAACTTGGACACATTTCCCGATGTTATCCCCACATCGAGAGACTCCTCTCATCCCGATCTCGCGTCGGGCTCTCGTGGACGGTGCCGGACTATTACACGCAACCCTTACCTCGTGTGTCTTGTTTTACGACTTAACGAAACCGAAAGAAAAATCTCAATCAAGCACTTTCTACAGGCTCTATATATATGTATATATATACGTATACATATATACATATAGATAAAACTATGATAAAATACCCTTTTCCACACAAAGTTTAAGTATAAATCGTCTATATATCGGTATATATACATTATAGGTATATATGCACATATATACATATATATATATGTATACACATAGATATTCTCTCTTTTATATATTTTTGTGAAACTCACGTGTGTATATATACGGGCGTACATATATATATATATAAAAAAAGGAGGAAAAATATACATATGTGTAAAAGAAATACACGGATACACATCTATACACAAATACTCTATATCTCTTCTCTCATACACTGCATACACATATACATACTTTTCTGTCTTTCGTACATTCTCTCTCTACTTTCTCTCTCTTGCTGCGCGTACATACAAGTGCGCGCGTGCAACGCGGTCCCTTTCATTACATGAAAAAGAAACACGCACATGTAATCACACACGTACGAGAATAGAGGTATCATAACGTACGCGCAATCACACAGATACGAATCTAATTCACAATTCGATTCACATTACTTACATATACATGTACAAACATATTTCTCTCTTTCTCTCTCTCTCTCTCTCTCTATATTATATATATATATATACATATATATATATATATATAACACATACACGCACATACATGCAAGTTGAGAGTTAGATCGGAGATCGCGTAGACTGTGGTACTATTCTTCGGAAAAGAAAGTGGCAACGTAGAGCCTGAAAAAGCGATGAATGAAGTAAAAGAAGCGAGAAAAAAAATCGTGACGACGATAAACGACATGTGTCGGCCGCCGCGAGACATCAATTTCGTACTCCAAACACCACAGGATCGTAGTCCTGGACGCCCACAAACTGAGAAGTAGCAAGCAGTAGGAAGAGAGAGAGAAAAACAGGGGATTACGAAGCAGACAGATTAAAGAAACTAGTTGTGGTAGTCGCTGCCGTGTTTCGTATTACGCATACACCTTGTATAATTGTCGTCGTCATCGCCGTCGTGTCGTCGTCGTCGTCGTCCTCGTCGTCGTCGTCGTCGTCGTCTTCGTCATTGTCGTCGTCGTCGCCGCCGCCGCCGCCGCCGCTACTGCTGTTGCTGCTGCTGCTGCTGCTGCTGTTTGCAATATCCACGTGCACTGTTCACTGCCACTGCAGTTCATGTTAATATCGTTGTACATAACTTTCTATGTATAGCTCGAGTGCGTCAAAAAAAAGAGAAAAAAAAGAAAAAAGGATAAGCAAGGCGAGGCGCGCGAGTGGACACGCACCCTGCCCAAGTACAAAGGACACGTAGCGCCGGTCGCATAGAGGGCTAAGCTGCATTGACAGTCCGGACAAACTAACTTCCGGTCGGGGAGTTATCGTTTCTCTGCACAGGCAGGCACTGATAACGCGGACGAAGAAGAGAAGCTTGAATGATAAAAATCACTTGAGTAATACAGATAAGAAGAATTTAGTTTATCCGCATTCAGTGCCGGACGATGTCGGTGCAACTAGCCCGAGGGTTGTTGTTTACCTGCAGGGTCTTAAAATCTCGCGGTTCGCGCGAGAAAGATATCTTCATCGTAGGAATGTTTGACCTTTGTCGCTGGACTGTGTATAGCTACGTTGTGAAATTACTTCGTTGGCAGCACAAACCAAATATAGTTTTGCACCACCTGTTACGCCACATTCATGCACTGAGATAGAAGGAATGATAATTTTTGCTGTTAATCAATTTATCTGATGGATTATCTTCTCGATTAGAGAATTCAAAGGTTACGTGTACGGTTTTAGAAATATAGAAATTTGAATGGTGCAAAACTCTTTTTGAAGCGTGTGTCAATTTTCGTCAAACGAGATGTTTTTCTTTTAGTTGCAAAGTTGATACTTTATTTTTTCATAAATTGTAGCCGAAGAACAAACCGCTGAGATACAAATAACAAGCTAGAAATTTTCGAAGTTTCGATGTGTTAAATTTATTGGATAAAGAATTATTATTTTATTTGAAGAACATAGAATTTTGTATAGCACATGTTTAGTGTGTGTCAAAGGAAGATGTTGTTAATTTGTTGTTAGATCCTTATACGACGGCTGTAAATTTCATTGGTTAGTTCGGTTACAGTTAAACTTTTCGGTTTTTTTTCTTTCATGAATTATTTTATCTATATAAAGCAAATATTTTTATAACTAAGTCGATCATGAAGTGTATCATATACACGCGTTCTTAGTATAAAATTTATCTCTTATAATGTTCAAAATATTTCAAGTTTATTTGGAATGCTGAAATTTGAGATTTGTCTTAAACATCGTGATATCGAAAGATGACGATTGCAGGATTACGTTTTCGATATGAACTAATTCAGGTTTTGAGGAATTGTACTCGCATAAATAGACATTGTATTTTCGCAGCGATCAAATTCCGTGCGCCTTTACTTGTCTTTCTTCTTTCTCCTAGCCGCCAAATTGCGATACGAAACTAGAAAATTGAGAACGTTCAATCATGGCACGAAACAGAAGAATATAAACTAAGAGATTGCGAGAGGAAAAAGAGAATGAAGAATTCGTTAATATATATTTGCTGTATACCTTTTCTGCACGAGAAACTTTTAAAAATAAGTAAAAGAAAATTTTTTTTAGATTTTGTAAAAAGACGGGAATTTGATAAAAATATTTCAATGAATTATATAATATTGAGTACACAGTGTGTATAAAAGAAATTAAAAAAGGAATATTATTCAACTGTCACTAATTGTAAGTGAAGTTTGCTAAGAGCTTTTTTCAAATATAATTTTACATATTAAAAAGGTTTGATGATTTAAATTTTAAGGATTGAAATTTAAACTGCTTCGGATAATTTTTAATGCACAATAGATAGGTTAATTCGTAATTAAAATTTTACTATTTTATATAATAATTTCTTTTCAAAGTTTTATTAAAGAAAAATTATTTCCAAATTTATTGCAAACAATCATTTTTTGAGTGCGTACGAAGACAAATTATGCGTTTTCCATTTTCAAATTTTTGGAAAATTTTTTGTTTGTATGGTAAATTTCACGACAGAATTATGCAGATGAGTTAAAATATTCTTCATTTTCGTAAATTCATTATTTTCTTTGTACTGAAGGGACCATGAGATCGGAGCCTCGGAGAAAGGAACTAAATAACAGAAAAGAACGGCTAGGAGAAAGCTGTAAGACAAAAATCTCGATTAGCAAATATCGTATATCAGATTCGTGCATATCGCTTTATTCTCAAGAAATGTTCAGTGTTTTTTTTCTTTCCTGGCGAAGAAACATTTATCGGCGAATCATGAGAATGCGAGCGAGTCCTTCGCGTTTAGGAGCGTCGGAAATAGCTTCGGAAGAGCTTCGACGACTCTGTCTCGCCTTAATGCGATTCTATACGAAAATAATACAAATTCGTGCGTTAGATTATGTGGAAGTCGTTTATCAAGCGACAAAAAAAAAGAAAACTCGTCGGAGCCTTGTGTAGAGTTTTAGATGATTGGTCGAGATTTGCGTCGCGCAGGGCGAGCCGAGTTGAAAAGATGGCAAATTAGAAAGGCGACAGCGCCTGTTGAATTTATCGACAACGTTTCCATAGTTTATACTTTATCTCTTTGGAACATATGAAAGACTATGACGGGGATTAATTGACGCGGAAAACAATTTCCGCGCGATAGAGTTCTTGCGTTGTTATTTTAAAAGTAATGAAGTAATTATATTATTAGGCAAAAATTTGCAGATTATGCAAGAGACTTATGGCTAGCCGGTCGCGCGACGCGAATCGCTCATGCACTCTCTTTAAAAATTAAATCACGCACCGATTCAATCGATATCATCAACTGTCATGTTCTCGTTGCGTCGCGCGGAGCAAATCTGACGCATTTGTGTGTATGTGGAACGTGTGTATCTAAACGAAGTATATACTTTGAAGTATATACATATACATATATATATATATATAAGCTCATGAAAAATCGAACAAAGAACCCGAAGCGGTTCAAGATATAAGTATATATATATATGGGGATTTAAAAAAAAATGTAAAAAAAAGAAGAGGGAATTAATGGCGCGCTGAGCGTACGCCACCTCATTGACCTCATCTGCTTTTTTATCTGTACATTTACAATTTGTGTACCAATGAGGAACGTTGTTTAATCATGTTGTTGATGTTATTGTTAAAGAATGAGATTCAATATTGTACATAACTATATATTCATTATAATTGATGATATAAATAATTATATACATAAAAGAGTAAAACCCCCAGAGAGTCCCCTTATGCCTCGCGTTTCGATATGCGGATCCACGTCACTTTGTAATAAAAGGACAAGTACTTTACAAACCTGTGTTGAGCAGGATGAAACTGTCGGCATAGCAATCGTGTCGTCGTACGCACTTACGTTCGTGAAAATCGCATTAAAGTGCCTCTACTGCAATCCAATAGCATTGTTTCTCTTCGAATCGTTTGTTCGATATGCTGGCAGGAGTATCCGTGAGCTCATGATTTGTATTTGTAGCGTCACGTAGTTTATAGCTAGAATTTGATAGCTAGTGAAAAAATATTGCAATTTGAAAAAGAGAATAATTTACTACTACAAAATACAATATATATATTAATTTGTTATTATTAGCAAATTGCATGTCAAATGCTTATTAACATGTTGTATTAACTTATATACTTTTAACGATTGGCAGATCAATATAAGTGAAAGTGTTTTAATACATATTCTATATCACTATTTGCAAAAAGACTTTTTCCTGAAAAATTGAAACTACTATGGTTGCATTCAATTTACTTTAATAATTTGTATTAAAAAAATGAAATTTTATAACGCTTTTACTCTGTAATACAACTATTACTATATTAATTTAACAAATTTTCTGTTGGTCAGAAATTTTAAGTTCTTCTTGAATCTTATTTCAGCTTGCTAAATACATCCATTAAATGCATTAAAATATTTTTTTAAGAAGATAATATATCAACTCTTCACACTACTTTGAAAGCAATGAGAAAGTTTAAGAGGTAAGTATAAAATGTATTTGATATGTATGATTTCTATTGTCAAGAAACAAGTTGCTATTCTTCATTATGATTATTTTATATGACATAATATATTAAAAGGAAATATTAATATATTTTATTTTATTAAGTATTATGTTAAGTATTTCATATGCTTTATACTATATTTGCTTATATCTTATAAAGCTCGGTTCTCACAGATTTAAACTTGTTTACAAATTGTTAAATTGACAATATATAGATTATGTAAAAATTATGTAAAATATTTGAAATTTAATCGAGATTTTTATCGTAATTATATTTGTTCGAAACGAAACAACCTAAAAAATTAAATTTACTTGTACATCTTTTTGTAATAAATAGCTAAGAAGTGGCATTAGATTTAATCATTTCCACATATTTTCTTAATATATGTTTTATATAGAAACGTTTATTAAAATATGTATATTCTCGACGCTTTTTTAAATGTTTAATATATTTTTAGGCTTAAATTATTTTACTCTTTAGTTATAATTTTTATAAAATGCATTGTTAGATAATTATATTTTGCAAACATAACGAATAGAACAATGTTAGGCAACTGTATTAATAATATGGATTAAAATCAAAGATCGTAATTGTTACCCGCCGGAAATATCCGTAACCTACATAGTTCAATGTGCACATTTTGTGCATATATATGAGGCGCCACTAAACAGATTTAGTTTCATCTGAAACGCGACGCACGTCCACTCTCAGATTTCTCTCTGCTTCTTTGACACTCTTTAATGTGAATGCTGAATATTTTCAATCCATTAAAATATGTAGATACATTTATCATCCTCTCATACTTGTGTACAAATCGAGCAAAAATGTCACATGTGACAAATCACTGCCTCTTTTTTATTTTTTGTATATTACATTGAATTAAGTATCGCAATATACAACTGTGTTGAATTCTCAATCAAATGAAGCAATTTTTATTTTGAGCGGCTTTATCTGATTATCAGGTGGATATTTCTTTAATTATCAGAAATATAGCCATTTTGTCATGTACAAAATATGTAGATTTATTATTTATATATAATAATATCCACGGAACATTTTAATGATTAAAAGCTTCATTTTTTCATTTTTTGTTAAATAAAGTACTAAAGTTATAGAATCCGATACTCAGCAATGTTATAGCAAATGTTACTTGATATTTTCCTTTTATATTTTACACATGCTATATCTTTTTCTTAAAAATTTGCTCAAGAAGGAGAACTATTTCTGTATGCTAAATAATTGTCTGACAAAAATCTATTATTCTTTTAAGAAATTGAAAAAATACACAATTTCATACATGTGCTGCTAAAAATATCGAACATTTTGTAATAAAAATATTAATCCATTAATATATGCAATTTTCGCTCAATAAAAAGCTATCTCGACCTTTCTAAGGATGAGTACCAACGATTTTCTAATTGACGTTAGTTAGTGTTTGTTGAATCTAGCGATACACTTTATTCTCAACGAGCAATAAAGTAGTTGGTCTATTAATTCGACCTTCTAAAGTCTCACGATTATGCAATATTTCTAACTACACCAGTTTCTTATTTCTTTTTTTGCATCTACATGCATATGTAGTTATAGTAATAATACTATGTGTATATATAATATTCATTTATATTTATAAGTTATTAATAGATATCACGGGAAAAAGGCAACAATAAATTCGACTATATCGATTTAACACAGCTTTTTTTATAAATAGGAAGGACAGGAAGGATAGGAAGGAAAATAGAATAAGTAGAATTAGATTAGACAAGAACAATTTCTTCAAAGATAAGTAGAATCAGGGCCAGTAGACAGACGAGATAAGTACAAATTAGCAAAAAATTAATTTATAACACGGACATATTCATCTTTGTAAAGACAGAATTGCGAAGTGGACTTTGCATGGCAATTAAGAGCGTCTGCCCGAGATAATTTCGAGTTTTTCATAGTTTTCTTTTTACTCGATACATTTTCACGAACTGTCTAGTCGTCTTGGAGCAATAATCCATGATCTCTTATATTCATCCGACGTACGAAGCTTAATTCACACGATATAATTCTATAGAATAAGACAAACGGCAATTATTAAATTGCATTTATTATACATTCACACATAAATGTAATTTTCTAAATTACATTATAAAAAAGTCAGGTTGAAAAATTGTTTAAAAATTCATTTGAAGGTATCGTTGATTGATACCTCAAATATCGTTCTCAGTAATGTATGCCGCAACGTTTGATTGATAAGGTGGACAATAATAATTTAAATATAGCTCGGAAGAACTCGGAGGGCCAATGAAACTGTTACAACCGTTCTGATAAAAATAAAATAAATGTTCTTGCAGCTTCATAATTATTACACTTACAATTGTGAACGAGGTAAGAATTTTGAAGGAAAGGGGAGCATTTAAAGCATGAATTCCAAGCAGCCATGAGTGATTACATCTCCTTTCGAAGAAATATTAACATATAGAATCAAAATTCCGCTACCAACTATCACCTACCCATCCTATCTGCAAATGCGTTCCACATTTGTCGCATGCGAAATTGACTCAGTGTCTACGTTTTTTTCCCGATGCACAGAGAGACGGCAGAGAAGCTAGGAAAAGATTTTTATTCGTGCGTCATTACGTCCGCCGCGTCCGTATATAATCGATGTGTCATAGGTCAAACCGATGAGATATCCATTTGCAGTCTCCGTCGTGCAGTCAACGGCGCGTTCTTTGGTCGAAACGCCGAGTTTTCTGCCGTCTCATCCGGCCGCCGGATTCGGACGCGATTGGCCCGGTTACACGGATATCCATATATAAGAGAATCCGCAGGCAGCATTTCCGCCGCTTCGCAGCTCGCCTTTGCTCTCAGGTAAGAGAGTCCCCCGAAAACGTGTAACTTTACCGATCTTCCGATCTCCACCGATTCGGATCTATTCCGGATTGGTGTACAATACGCGTGTATTCGTACATGCGTGCATATTTATACTTGCGCGAGCATGTGTATGTGCGTATATGTTGTGTATCTGAGTGTGATTGTATATAGCTGATTGCACAGAGTTAAACCGAGAGCGTTGTAAAAAAGAGGAAGGGGTAATGCGATCCGTGTGCGAAATCAGCATTCAGTAGTGATTGACTTGAAGTGCGAGGGAAAAGAAAGAAAGAGCGAGAGATAAAGAATGTGAGTAACCCGCGAATCGATTTTTTTCGCGTTGAGTCTGGCTAAACACCGTTTTGACGCAGAACGGATACGATCATTTGTAGTTGCGCGCGACAGATCAAAGAGATTAGAATCGACTTTTTAATCGGAGACGCAATAGAGCCCGAGGAAGATAAGTAACGGGCACCAAATTAAGTATCATTAAATAGGTGAGAGATTGTTGCTCTAATCACAGGTATTATTTAAAATGAGACGTAATAGACACGTCAATAGACAGAATCTGGCAAACGGTTATGAGATGCAGACGCGACGCTGCTTACGTGCACACGAGGAAAGTTTGACCTCTAGCGAGAAAGTATATCCGCCGCGCCGGCGTAATCGCTCGTAGGGAGATTTCACCGCAGGGAGTTTCCTCCTCAGCCCGATTGTCATTTACAGCATCATCAGTGAACTGCAGGTGAAAGTCCCGCCGAGAGCTTTGACTGAAATCGCAGCGTCGAGAGTTTAATGAATTTCCTCGCGCGCGCGCGCTCATCCCTATCGCTATATCGGCGCGAATCGCGCCTCGAATCTCATATTTTATCCGGTTGAAAGAAGATTACTTGATGCTCGCTCGAAGGAGACGCGTATAGCCTCGACATTAACCACGAAGCAAAATCTTTGCCAGCGTCCCCTCCCGGTATGACCTCGCTTATCGGTTCACCGAGCGGATGCTGAACGAGTCGTTTCTTTTGAGTGACATATGGCGCCGTTTACGTTTAGCGAAGAAAACACGTGTTTTTTTTCCGCGGTGTCCTATCGATAATCTACTCTTTATTAGTCGCAATTGAAAGGGAAGGGGGCCACTTGTCCGCAAATATGCGATTTTACTTTTTTGAATTAAAGGCGAGAAAGAGAGAGAAAGATTACTTCACCGAAGCGAACGCGTAGATTATTTCAAATAGTATATATGCTGTTTTATATGGAAAAAAAGTATTTAACATATTAATTAGTTGTACGACGCAATTGCTTACATTCTAACATCGCATGATAGATGATATAAAAAATGTATTGCAAAAATGAGCTGCGAATAAACGTGTTTCGAAGAAATCTAAATATGTACGTTGACTAATCGTTGTATGTTCAAGTTATTTTCTCAGTGTATATAATTTTATAAATTTTTAATTTAAGTATTTTTTTTTTTAATTAAATGCATGCAGATTAAAGCATTTTTTTCCTTTTAAGAAGAGATGCACGGAAGATAGTCAAAATGAAAGAAATTTAGTTTTCCTAGAAAAAAATTCCTAAAAAGCACTTTTTATGAATATTTGGCAATCGTAAAAATGTGATAATTATGATATTAAAATATGCACACAGATTAAAGTACCGATTTAATATTATTATTGCGTTAATAATTTCCTCTGACTCTATTTCGCAGTTCAGCATTAATTATAATTGTCAATTGCAGCGACTATTCTCCATATGGCGCGAGCAAATGTGAGAAGGCGGCACTCGGATTTGCCGCATTTTGAATCTGTGGCTAGGATCTCGAGTCTTCCCATTGTAGAAAGCGGTATACATATCGCTGGTAATGTGTATAGAAAAATAAAGGTATAATTACAAGCTATATTATACGCATATATAGCACGATATAAAATGTCGCTCATTGTGCCATTAGAAAACTGGTAAATCTTGCCTTCAAAAATTTAAATAAAATCTCTCTAGACAGTCGCAGAAATCTTCTGAAATGACAATAATAAAAAGTATAAATGTAAACAATACAGAATAATCCTATTTTCAAGTTAATTTAATAATAATTTAACCGTTTCTTTTTTTATATTTAATCAATTTTTTAATCAATTGTTTCTCTCTTTAGCGTTCGAATTCTTTAATGAACTGGAGTTTGGATACGGCGGAGCAATCATTAGCGATCGCTACGGCGACAGCAAGACCAGCAATTTTTGCACTAAATGGGCCAATTACGACGATCGATCAGCTACTGTGTAAAGGTATCGACATCGTTGAGCAGAGAGTACCGGCAGTGCATCTTCCCCCTCATCTTGTAAGTTTACAAATCTTTTCTGCAGAACAATATGTGGAAATGTATGTGAAGATATGCATATCCTTACAAATGTATATAAAGCAGTATATATAATTATAGTTACATATCAGTATATTGTTATATGTGATTATATGTAAAATTTATTTCCTATTAGTACTATAAATACAATTTGAACAAAAAAAATGGATCTTGCGGAAATTAGTTAAAACAATTAACTGTCCCGAGTAAATAGATTAATCTTAATTGTATCATCGCATATAAGTCAAGTTTTATTTCACGTACATAGATGTATTTGAATACGCGAGACTATGTAAATAAGAAAATTGTGAAACCGGTCCTAATGCGCGCCGGAAGTGTCACGCAAATCAGTAACCAAGCTGCCAACGTCGCCGCTGATAGATTGGATGATGCATTGACAATTGCGGATAAGTACGTGGATCATTACTTGCCAGGAGATCCAACTGATAAAGATGGTAAATTCGATAATATATTTAATTAATAATTAAATATATTTAATATTCAGATTTGCAAAATTCTTTGAAATTTCGCGTATGTATAATGTACATTATTTAATTACGATGCATAGAATTGAACAGTACGCAAAAATAAGAATAATGTAATATATATATAATACATGTTTAATGTTGTGTTTTATATATGAAACGCTGTGTCGCTGCGTGCGACATTAACGAGCGGTAAATGTCAAACGTTTGACAATACGTGTTTCAGAGAGCAATTCTACTGAAAGCACAAGCAAAACGACACGGACTATCAAACACGGCGCAAGGTTCTCACGAAAACTACAAAAAAGATTGACGCGACGCACTTTAGCCGAGGCGCGCGCGCTCAAAGAGCAAGGAACGGAGTGCATCCACGTTCTTCTATATGTCGTCGAATTGGTAAGGCTCGATATTTAATCAATTTATCATTTATCAATCGTGTGTCAACATGCTCAGTTAAATTTATATAGTTACAAGTGTACGTTTCGATGACTTATATGTCGCGTTATATTGTGGCGAAATTATTTAGCTTTTGATGCGTTAAATTGCACACACATATATAATGTACACTTAGATACATTTTTATTTTTTAATAGTTATTTTGGTAATAATATCTGCTACAACTGTGATTAGAAAGATGTTTGTGCAAAATATTCGCTGACACAAAGGAATATTACCATCGAAGCTAAACGCTGAATAAGATATCTTTTTTATACTCTATGCCCGAAAAAATAATAACATTTTATGATGTGTTACTTGATATTCTTCTTGGAAAGCAGCACTTGCATTCGTGCTTGCATATCGTGCAAATTTTCCTATGACATGATCTTTTTGGAAAATTCTAGAAAAATTTATCATTTTCATTTTAATATAAATCACAGTGATACATGGAATATAAAAATTTATGTTTTAACAAAGTATAATGGAACAGATATCAGAATATTCAAACTGTACTATTTACATCTTTTTATATCTGTATATCTTGAAATTCAGAAATAACTTTTTCTGCAAAATGCGAATTCGGCAAGAAAGCTTCGAGTGTAAGCGGTGATAGATGCGTGATCTCGATCACGAGAGTGTTTAATGATTCTCGCATGATAAATATTTACGAAGACTGGCGGAAAAAGACCCAGATGTTAAATCTCGAAACAAATATTTATAACGCGATGATCACTGAGTCTTCTCGTGATCTCGGTATGATCACGTATACCTATTTCCAAATCTGTTCAACGCGATACGAGATGTACATACAGGAATATGTATAACGAGCAACGATTTTTAATGTATGCGCAGATAGCTACTGATCCAAAATTAGCGATGGAGAAAGCAAAGACGCTGTGGGCCACGTTGAGCCTACCGGAGCCTGAAAATCAGGCGCGTCCTGATACACTCGAACAGCTGCTCGTGCTCTTGACGCGCGAATCCGCACGGCGCATAGTCCATCTTGTGAACGGCACGGCGGCATTGGCGGCTAGGACCCCGCGACGTTTAGGTCATCTACTTGTCCGGCTTTCTCATCAATTACTTGCCGTCGCGGACGCCTCATTACAGGTTACATGAACTTCACTAATCCGGCTTGAATCGGCATATTTATGTAACTTAATCAATATTAAGCGAACGATATTTTCAATGCAGACATAGTAGAAATTATTGAGAGGTACTTTCTCTCGACCGCATCGCATTGATCAAATTAAGAAAAGTGATCTTAAAATGTTCACTTGTGTGAACAGGACACGCGGATAATAAAATATTATTTTTATATAACTTCAATCAATGCTTATTTTTTAATAATACAGCTTAAGTAAAAGTTTTTACATTATATTTTAATAATAGTTTTATAACGTGTGTGTGTGTGTGTATATTATTTTTCAGATGACACCACTTATAGGTAAGAGCAATGCGGTAAAAGAACAAATGTCTATTATACGCTCTGGTATTGAAAGGTTGAGTGCGACTACGAATCTGCTATTGGTAAGTATGCTTATCTATCTCATAGTATAATTATTCGACGTTATTGATATGTTATTTAAAGAGAAATATAAAAAGCTTATAAAAATACTTATATTATTGTAAATCCAAGTTTTATTTTTATCATCTTACATTGGCAAATCAGCCATCAAAAAATCTTAAATTAAATATTTTGTTATCGCAATGTATACAATAGTAAATTTCTTGTAGGAAAAATTCGCTGCGTTCTTGGCTGGTCGCCCTAGCCCTCAAAAGGTACCACGCATGCGAAACCGCGAGCAGAACTACAACAATCACATGTCGGTGACTTCCAATCCTCCAATAAATGGTATCGAGTAACAAACGAGTCTCGCCTGAAAACTGCTACGTGCGGGTTTCTTTCCCCTTCTGGTATGGTTTTCAATTACAAGGTCAAAGACACGAGAGGATAGAAATCGCATCGAGCCGCCGCTCATTGATTAACATAACATTTCATCGACCGCGATTACATCATTACCTTTTATGATTTTGTATTCGTGATACAATACGTAATACAACAGAATATATTTTATCAATGGCACAGTGTACCCGTGCCCATACTCATTTTGTGCTTTTCAAGTTAGTCGTTAGTCAAAAATCTATTGCTCTTACGATAATTAAATGTAAGTGAAGAAATAAAGGGCCGTCTTAATTCCGACGTCACGCGAATTTGAGCTTATTTTTTTCCCTTATATTTTATCCTTTTAAGCATTTAAAATAACGATACATGTATTTAATAGATAAAAACTCAATTAAATGCAATTAATTAAATAATTTTTAATCTAATAATAATATTTTTTAGAATTTAGTTTATATTTCTGCATTTTTATTTGCTATTGTAAATATCTTTTATTTTTTACACAATTTTGCAATCACATTAAATAAATATGTATTATATTATTGAACGTGTATTATAAATCAGATAAATCAGATCGATTACCTATTGCGCAGCATTTAAAACGTTTAATCGTGAACTTTGATACCCAAATGAAAACATCGTGAGACATCACAGACTAACATCCCGTCAACGCTACGCTCTCTTCAGATTTCTTTCAATAGTGAAAGCGGAGAAATCCTCAGGTAGTTACAGAATTTTTAAATCTATCTTCCTATGTTCTCAAAGCAAGCAAGCTGAAATGCACATTTTCGACATACGTCAGTATCCATCAAATGCAGATGTTAAATGTTTTTTATTAAATACTATTATAATATTGAAAGTAATATAATAATGTATATTAATTATAAATTTAATAACTACATATTATACATTAATTAGTACATATAATTTTATTATTATATTTTTTGCTAAATCTCATTCATAATTTTTAATTAATAATTTTGTATCAATATTAATAGACTGCATAATTGTATGCATAATTGTATGATATTCTTCATATATATGTATATATATATGTGTGTGTGTGTGTATCCAATATTATAGCAGAATAATAATGCAATTTATATTTAATTATTATAATAATTTCTTTTATATTATAATATACTTTTTATAATAAAAAACTTTTATACACATTTTTTGTATGTATAAACATGTTATGTTTGAAGATTTTTTAGTATGCTATAAAAACTTAAATAATGCTTTGTGTATTGCTAATACTTTTTTAAATAGTTTAACATATAATGTTTTGGACTATGATCACAACGCAGAAATTCTCGAAAGAACGATTTAAACGATTGAGGTCAGAATGAGACATATCACTTTTATTTGATGTTCACGCAGTACTTCATGTACCGCGTGATAAGGTTTATCTACAAATCGCACTGTCTAGATGAATTAATATGTTTGTATGTGTATATGTCTACGGACTATGGAGTTTAATCGAGTAGATATAAAACAACTTCAAATCGTTTCTTATTATGAAATCATAATGATAATTATATAGTTTAACCTTGAACTGGCAATCCAGATAAATTTTATTCATAATCAGCATCAAAGGTTACAATTTTTAGTTATTACGTCTAATTATTTTTCTATGTTAAATTATTATAATGTAAGATAATTAGAGCATAATAACAAATTATTATATATTATTTATTACTTGAGCAAATTCTAAAGAACTTCTCTAATAATTATTATTTTATAATATTATTATTTAAAAGTAAAAAAAAAGAAATAGTATCTTAAAAATAATATGTGAATTTTCACTTCTAGTTCTTAAATTTTTATTTCCTAGCCATTTTCAATTATAAAACATCACACACAATTATTGTTGATCAAATAATTAATAAAAATATATAAATACTACATTTACAATAATAAAATTTCTCATATCGCATAATTTATTTACCATTCAGTAACAGAAAAAAAATTTGACGCTTTACGTAAATAATTAATTCTAAAGATTTACGGTTTAAAGAATTTTTATATTAAGATATTTTTTTGGAACCCGGATGTGCATGGATTCTTCTGATAATTTTTAAATCATTTCTGTCTGCCTATACGACAATCTCACAGCGATAATAACACAGACTGAATTATCTATCTGACGAAGATGGAATGGACTTTGTACTGAGGGGACATGATTATGGAAAAAGACAGTGAGTGACAATGTCCCCTTATTATCTAGCAGTACTGTGCTAGAAACATTGCATATTTATGAAAAATATGTTTCCCTATAGTAAGAAGAAGCATGAGAAAGCAGTAAAAGAAAATTATAATGTTTTCTTTAAATTGTTTCAGATTTAGAGACTCAAAAATTATTTCATATTATTTAATACTATATGGCTTATATATAAATTAATATACATTTTTTCTATAATTAGAAAAGTCTTTTACTCGGGTTTATTTAAATTAACTGATAAAAATATTGTATATGGAGTACATACCAATAGACCTGAAGAAGAAAAGCATTTATACATTTTCATTTTCAATAGTACGTTATTCTAGGGGATTGACCTTCGCGTGTGTTACGCATTCTGCTTTTTTTGAAAAGAATAATGCATTATCTAGCCACGGTCGGATGTAACTGCGTGAAATGCGCTCGAAAGTGAATATTGTATGTATAATAGATAATTAAAAGATCTCTATTTAAAAGTGAAGGTAATGTCTATATTATTTTATATTATTTTTTATTTAAAATATCATATTTACTTGATGATATTTAATTTAATAAGAAGAATAATAAAAATTAAAATTTGTGTATAAAAAAGAAAAAATATTTTAATAATGTTACAATTAAAAAATATCAATGATATATTAAATTACGGAATAAATACAGTTTTCTATTCGTTAGATTCAGATTGGATTAAAAAACAATTTTGCTTGTGGGAAAACAAATGAGCAGCAAATACCTAAGAATTTGACCGTGAGAATTTTCATATCTAATGACTGTGTAGTTGACAGATGTCGTACTTCGGTCAGTCCACAGTATTGGCTTATTCAAACTGCGTCCATTGCGCAGGCGATTCTCCACGTTATAAGTGTTCAACGTGCGTGACGGGAGTCAGTAGCATTCGCATTCGTGCCGAGGTATCAGACGCGTTCGAGAGTCACGCCGGCGAAGAACTACCTACTGCTCGACGGTTAATCCGAGACTGTGAGTACTATATTTTGCAAAATAGTGTTTTTAATCCTCTGTCGAAGTTTCATTTCTCCGAATGTCTTGTTACAAAACGGTGCGAAACTTCGTTTTGCAGTGAAATGTTATATCTACGAAAATGTTAAATTGAAAATTACGAAAGTAGTTCTTTCACAATTTTCCTGTTGTTACATGAACTTGCGCAACGTCGAGAATACTTGCGTTACTTATAAAAAGTTGCATCGTTGTATAGCACATTGTACAAAGTTATCGTTAAATTTTCTAAATGATTTATTTAATTTTGGAGTTGCGCAATTTATCCAGTTAAAAATTTTATCGTATCTCGTTTTCTTACGAGTTTTCGATTTTTAAGCGTGATAAACTATGTATTAAAATTATTAAAATAATATCACGATTATTTGACGACGAACGAAAATAATTAAATAATTCGACAATTTTCGTAAATATGTCTAATGTTGTATCGACTCAAGGACTTTGCCGAACTCGAAAATATTATGATACCAGTATTTCGAGATATTGCTATTTACATCCTCATTTATCGTCACGAAAGACGATTTCCAGAGTTTCTTTTTCAGCATTTGCGTAGAGCGCCTTGATAAATTGATCGTTTAAAATTTGATTTAATATTATATAAAATACAAAAGAATAGTTGTGAGAAACATTTTTATTGAGAAATTCTAAAAAGTTATACATAAAGATTCATTATGTATTTATCATTAAATGTGTCGTAAGGCTACGAATAATTGTTTTCAGTAATAGTAAAAATGTATCAAGCATAGTCATTTTGCTCCAAAATGATTTGTCATTCTTTTGTGCATGTATTTAAGTACATTTTTAATCTTTAAGTATATTTTTAATTTTATGTGTTTAAGTATTTTAATACAATACATTTTCATCGAAATTTCTGTAATAAGTTTATAAATCGCTCTTACAAAAGTGTGCTTTTATTTGGACAGATATTATATTTTCGGCGTACGCGTGATAAACTTGTGTGGAACCATGGCGACGGAGGTGGCGCAACTTCCCCATCTGAAGGTCTTCGAGCGCGTAATGGAATTACCTATCGTTGAGTTAGCGCTCGTCAAATCCGCAGAGACGTATTCCAGGGTGAAGAGTTCGAATCAGTTGGTGCATTGGGCTCTGAGTACCGCCGAGTCGTCCATAAGCACCGCGACGAGACAAGCGATGCCCATCGCCGTGCCCATCGCAAAAAGACTCGAGAGCCCCATCAATTTCGTCGATAACACGTTATGCTTTGGTCTCGATAAAATCGAAGAAAAAGTGCCGCTGGTGAAGGAGAAACCCGCACAGGTTTGTAATAGAGATTTTTTTCTATCGTATAATTATAAATTTAATAAACATTTTAATTTCATTGAAACACATTCTTTTTCGTATTGTTTCTTAATTAATTAAAAGTGGAAAGTAAAAAAGTAAATACATTAATATATTGGATATGTACTCTTTTGCAGATTTATGAGAAGGCGGTATTAAGAATTTCGCATGTAAACGATTTAATTCTTGAACAAGCGGCGAATTTGCGAGACATCAGCTGGAATACGGCCAATCAAATACTCGATACGCGCTATGGCAGTGTGGCCGTAAGAGGCATAGATAACACGGCCGGTGTCGTTGATAAGCTCATTGACAGATATTTCCCCGCAACAGGAGAAGAACAACCGATAGGTAAGGCATATATATTTTTCTTATAATTTCTTGACATCTTATTGAAGTAATTAAAATATATTTAGATGACTGAATAATAGACTGCAAAAAGTATAAATTAATTAAATTCTTTTCTTTTTTAAAACGTTAGAATATTCTAAGCAAAAGTAACTCTCACGGCGTAATGAAAGCCGACAGTGTTACGAGGCAACGAGAAAGTTAGTGAAAGTAGCTAACATGACAATAAGAATTTATCGTCGTAATAATAGCCATTAAATTACTGTTTTCCTTCTTCTATTATTATTAAAATTTATTTCCTTTTTAATATCCAACTTGTTTTTTGCTTTATAAATAATATAGATTTTATGTAAAAGTTGATTAAAACTTTTCCTAATTATACATATAAATAAAAAAACATTAGAATTATTAATGTTTTGCAATAAAATATTTATCAGGTTAAGAATTTAATAAGTAATTAATTTTTACATATATTTTTTTTTACATTTTATAAAATATATTTGTACTTACATTATTAGTTAAATAAAATTTGGATCAATATGAAATAACTATGCAGATTTATCTCTAAGTATGTAAAGATACGGTTATCTAATTTTTTTTTTGGAATATAAACTCTTTTCAATCTTTACTTTTTTAGTACAGATTTGAATTTCTTAATATATTATTTTAACTATAAACATTTTATTTTGCAGATATCAACCCAGTTGAGGAGGACAAGCTGCTACATACTTTACAAACCGTCGGTCACCTGTCCAATAAAGCTGCTCGACGTTTATATCTAAACATAATAAGCCACCTGAATACCATCAAGAAGGAAGGTTTATTGAAAGCTTATGTCAACAGTTTAGTCGAGTTCCTTGGAGTCACGAAGGTTATACATCAATCTAATATCAATGAAAAGCCACATGCTAATGGCGAGAAAAAAGAAGAGCCGCACGACGAAAAGGAAAAGAACGAGTAAAAATGCTGCTTCCATTCTATTTTTCACGAAATTTCCCCACATATGGTCATTTAAACCATCGAAATAAATGTCATTTATATTTATCATCTGGAAATAACTGTTTATATATTTATTTTTAATAATTGTGCATATATAATTGTTATTTGCGGTGACTTTGTGAATATCATTAAGAATCGAATTATTGCGGTCACACGTGCTAATTCCTCATGGCTCATTCCGAAAGAAACAATCGACGTGCGAAAATATTTTGCATCAGTGAAGTGCTAATATATGAACATTCCTTTGTTATTCGCTAAATACAAAATATTTAAAAAAAAACCGAGAACGAGATGTAGAATATATAGTGTATAAATAAGATATTTTATATTTATATATTTTGTATAATATCCACAAGTGTGTGAAAATAAGAGTAAAAACAAAAATACGAATGCAATAAATTTCAGATATTCTTACCACAAATGTATAGCTGAAATAAAATAAACTAATAAAATAATAGTCTGTAAACAATATAATTGCTATAATTTTTTTTATATTTAAAAATATATGTATATTTTTTATATAACTCAGTTTTGCATATTTCAATGAGATAATTGAAAAATATGAGACTGAAAATAAAATTATTAGATCTCAGTTTTATGTATAAATATCATTTCCTATATGTTACACAGTTTTATATTTGTATATGTAATACATGTTGTATATATGATATACATATAAAAATACAAGTGCTCCGTTTGAAGATTCGGAGCATTATACGAGATCCTTCGAACTATACGTAATATTCTTTTAATTATCGCATTAGAAATTTTCACATATTATTATTGATACAATAAGGATATTGTTTCCCTTTTAAAATGAAATATTGATATATATTTTGTATACAGAATAAATATATAACAAATGTAATAATAAATACAATTGCAATAAACATTTATATTTTGTATATTTAATTAATACTTACACTAATCTAATTGATGAAAGGCTTGATTCAGTAATGGGCTAACTTATATAGCTGAATATGTGATTTTGGTAGAAATAAAAGTATTTTCTCATCGCTTTGACTTTAGAGTTTTCTTCGCTTCTACAAAATGTGGATTAGCCCACTGTTGCAACAAAACTTTCAAATGTGTAGATAAAAATTCAATAATGTTTTATTATCTCTATTTAAATTATACTATCTTATAATAGAAAATTCGTTTATTATTATAACTTTAAGAAATTTGAGCTTGGGAATAATAAATTCAACATTGAATAGAAATTACTTCACTTTTCACTGTCTTCCTTATTTCTGTACATTATTGAAAACGTAATAAAGAGAAGAGGAGTCAATTTATTTCTGCTTTTTATTTAGAACATTAAGAATGAACAATAGATCTTATCGAAATAATCGTCACTGTATTTATGCTCGTTATAACGATTCCTTATTAACAATGAATTATCATAATTCTCCATATTTCTCGGATATATGTTATCGCGTACGATAGAATTTCTTGAGCTAATGAAGCTAATTAACAATAAAGCGATAGGAGTGGGGCAAGCATGACAATACAAATATCTCGAAGCAATATTAAAAAATTGCGTCAGATTCATTTAACGGCATCATCGTCATTTCCAATGATCATTCTTCGTAGGGTCAAACTTCGTGGACTAGTCATTCGCTTTCCACGTGTATTTATAACAAGAGAGTACAGTACAAGTGTGTGACCGCCACGTCACGGACGTAGCCAGAAGTCTCTTTTTCTCACTGCGCAGAAGCATAAATGGAACCATAGACGTACTCATGTTACATAGACCCAAACGTCAACGAGGATGCGTCAGATAAACTATCGCATGATGAAACCGAACAAATAATTGTAACATAATGTAGCAATGCGTAATATAAAATACAAGAAGAGAGTAAGTGTTTGAATATAAGAGATAAAAATAATCTTCCAAAAACGAGTTTTCTCATTAAAAGAAGCATTGTAAAATTTAGACATTAATTAAGAAATTATTTTTATTGCTTTATTACTAAAAATGTCAAATATTTTTCCAGATTATATTTAAATTAAGCATATAAGATATTAAAAAAGATGCACATAATATATGAATCGAAAAACTTTTAATCCCTAAAATTTTTATAATGAAATCAAGTTTTTATTCTATTAATAATAAAATAATTTGTTAAACAATTGAGATCGTAACGCCTACACGGTACAAAGGATATTGAATAATTTAAAAATAATTTATTTTTCATTGATTCTATTTATCGTAAATTTAAAATAAAATTTCTCTTTCTAAATGAAACAAATATAAAATAATTTCTTTTGAAGGAAGACATTTGATACGTTACTGCTTCGATCTCCCCACTTAATGACGTTCCCCCGACACTTACCGGTTTTCACACAAATATAAC
The DNA here is from genome assembly GCF_000956235.1 of Wasmannia auropunctata. Taxonomy (NCBI): domain Eukaryota; kingdom Metazoa; phylum Arthropoda; class Insecta; order Hymenoptera; family Formicidae; genus Wasmannia; species Wasmannia auropunctata. The sequence continues at coordinate 1,417,045 of NW_012026854.1, forward strand.
GACAGTCTTAGCCGGCGTTTCGTGCAAATCGGTCATATACAGCTGGCTTTCAAGAAATTCTCCTCAGTTATCTACAGAAGTTATTTACAGAAGCAAGTTACAGAAATGTAAGTGTTTATCATATAAAATAAAATATAATATAATAAGAAAATGTTAAAATTGATAAAATATTGAAATTTAAATTTGATTTTTAAATTTATATAATGTAAAATAATACATTTGCTGAACCAATATACAAGTATTTATAAAGTAATTTATATTAAAAGAAAATGTAACTAACAATGCTATATTGCATTATTTTTTATTACAATGTTATTTTGCGTTACATCTTTTAATATGTGATCGAGTTACTGTGAATAAACTAGCATTTTACGTTAATTTAATTTAATAGATATCAGTGAACGTAATTAACGAGTTTTCTGTTATATTTTAAACTTAGTGAATATAACGTGTAATATATGTACGACAATTTATATTCATGTAGTAATTTACTCGTGTAATATTATGATGACCTCGGAATGTTATGTACGATTTCACGTTTCGAGTAAATGGTTGTGCGTTGTAACTTGACCTATAGCTAAGGTGAATATTTCACAACAAACATCAATAGCTTTCGGGGACAAAAGGAAAAGTTTGAGTTATGGATTGTCCCCGTACATAGAATTAGCACTCAGTTGTCGCGACGTATTGCAGAGAAACTGCGTTGTAATAATTAATTATTAAAAATAATCAGAAATAATTAAATGTATAATATGAAAATAATATTTTAAAATAGAATTATATATTATATTAATAGTTCTGTACATATAAAACACATGAAGAGACACAATTTCATTTAAAAACAAATAGAGAATATATTATAAGACAGAAATATAAAAGAAGAAATATACTTAAACAAAATTTTAATTCAATTTAAGAAAATATTTTACAAGAAATGATTACGACACATTAATTAATTAGATTAAATTAATACAGTTGAAAAATTACAAGAAGGGTATAATTAGTCTCTGGATAACGAATTTTTAAAAAGTCAAGAAAAATGCGAAAAAGAAAACAAAGAGGACATTATTTCCAATCGTATGCGTTTCATACAACAGCAACGTAATAGCAACGCCGACTTCAATTTACTATTTTCTCGTCTGTTCCAGCGGATGAGTCATGTATTACGCGCATAATCTCATGATGATCAGTTGAGTACATTAGTTCGTGTAATGGAAATATAAATATTTGATTTTACTTTACATTTTACTGATTTTACGTTCCTCTTCTCGGCACATTACGCACATGCACACGTAGACAAATGTGTGAGAGATATTATACATTTATAGTATCCTACATATACAATACATATATCGCAATGATTTTACTCATTGGCATGTTTTTGTCTTCCTCATTTGTTTTTTTTTTTGCCGATCGCACACACGTAGATGCATTAGGAAAAAGATGGAGAAAATTTGGTTATTAAAGCTGTACATATAAATAACAGTACCAAAGTACACATGTCTGGCATGATACAGAATTAGATAACTGTGATAAATAGCGAGTTTGATTCACACCGGTTACCCAAGGTACAAAGATCTCTGTTGAAATACTTGCTTGCCTCAATGTGCACATTTATCTTGAAAATATATGAGTGTACACTGGAACGCGTGATACATAAAATTATCGTCATACAGCCACTTATGTAATACTGGAAAAAAAGTATAGCGTAAATGACTCAGCATTTTGTGATGAATCCAATTGAAATCCGCACATACCATCGTGCACTGCTAATACAATTTCACAGCATATTTTATAGTTTTTATTTATATCGCATTATTGTTACACTGTACCAATGTTTTCGTCAGAAAAAAAATGGCATAAATCAAATCTTTTGAAATTTGAATTATAAATTTAAAGAGGCACGTATATGTTACTATATTTTACAATACAATACATTCCATCGCCGAAAATTTTTGACACATGCTATTTTCTCAAAAGAGAAGCATCGAATACCAATCTTAAATTTAATTTTATTTGCACAGAAAGAATGGCGGACGCAAACAAAGCAACGCCAAATTCCGCGGGCGTCCCTCGCCTCGAGGTGCTCGACCGAGTGAAAAATATTCCGGTAGTCCATTCGGCGATCGAGAAGACGGGCTCTACATATTCTTACGTTAAAGATTCTCATCATTTGGTAAATTGGGCATTGAGTCAAGCCGAAGCGGGGCTGAATCTCGCGACCGCCACGGCCGTGCCGCTCGCCGTACCCTTAGTCAAGAAATTCGAAGGACCGATCAGTGCTGTCGACCAGAAGTTATGCGAGGGATTGGACATGGTCGAACAAAAAGTTCCGATTGTAAAGCAACCACCTCAGCAGGTAAAGGAATTCTGCCCTCATTTAGTCCTTGACAGCGAGGTAGCTACGCAAAATCTGAGTCCGTTTAAAGGAGAATTTTTTCTCTTCGATATTTAAAAATACATTTTTCTAAAATTTGACCTTATTATTGTTTGTAAATTTTTTCCCTTATAAAAATATTAGTAAAATAAAGAATAGAAAAAGAATAAATAGTAAAGATACAATTCTATATAAAATAACCTTGTCGTTTTGTAACGTTTGTTCGATTAATAAATGAAATTAATAAATGAGAAGAAATAAATGGCGTTCTGACATTTGCAGATATACGATGCCGCGAAAGCGGTTATGAGCAGCTCCCTACAGCCGACACTCGAGAAACTCAATACAGCAAAGGAATCAGCCACGCAACAGGCATCTACGCTGAAAGAGATCAGTATGACTAAAGCGAATGAGCTCTTAAACACACAATACGGAAACATGGCTGTGCAAGGCGTTGACAACACCAGCGTGCTCGTCAATCGTTTATTAGATCATTATTTCCCGCCGGTGGAAGGAGAAGAGAATAGGCCAAGTATGTGTATTCGAAAATTTCATAAACTTCCGCATTATATTAATTAATCAACCGGCATCGTTTTAATGATTATGCTGGCGTTATTATAGATCCTGTCTCTGCGGATGAGAACAAAGTGCTTCACGCGGTGCAAACGATTGGCCAATTGTCAACGAAAACCGCTAATCGTGTTTATCATTCGGTTGCCGCGCAATTAAAGACAGTAAAGAAGGAGGACGTGGCAACGTACATATCCAATGTGGTATCTATTCTCCATCTTACGCAATATTTGAATCTCGGACAGAAACAAGCCGACAACAAGGAGGCAAACAGCCCGACGGAGAACAAGGACGAGGAGAAAAAATGAACCGAAAGTTTGAAGATACTTTAGTCGTTCAATTCGTTCATACGCGCTCAAATCGATGCATAATTTAATTAATTTGTCACGCACTACGAAGGAAAGTATCTAAAAAAATGACGTAAAATACGAAAAATACAAAAATTAAAGCGTTACAGAAAATTTGTATTTATAAAAATTTTATAAAAATTGAATGTTGTACATATTTTTGAGAAGACTTTTAATATTTCTTTTAACGAAAGCATTCTATTGAAAATGCAAAAATATGTTATTACCAGAGTCCGGATCTGGGTATTGTTTACTTCATTCCATGACGCGTGAATGTTGTGATAGTGTTACAAGAAACAATTATGCCGTTTATCTGTTAAAATATCGTTTATCTATTAAAATAGCTTTATAACATGTAAAGTCATGTTATGCTAGATTAACTTGGAGTGGGAAAAACGGTGTTTCTTTTAGTACTATCGCGGCATGCGGCACACATTCTTGGAATGGGGAAAACAGCCAAGATCCGGACTCTGATTATTACTAAAGAAGTAATGTTTTTCATTTAAGCAATATTTCCAAATCTCTGTGATTTGTTGATCTTTCGGATGCATTTCTGTACATTCATGTTCTATATTTATACGTAAATCACATGAATCATAATTTTGTGGCCAATAATAAATTATATAATTTATATTTTCTACACATCATGACAAATATATATCGATAAAAATTGTAAAATTTTTATTAGCTTTTATAATTACGAGAAAGAAACAAAACTTATTACCACCGATGTATCATTATTAGAATCATCATTAGTTAATGCATAATATTGTATATAAACGTGTTTCAAACATTGCAAAGAATATCGTATTGAAGAACTACAAATGTGAAGAATAAATGCGTATATATTTTATAAAAGTATTATGTAGATGCATTCTAAAATATAATTTTGAAGAAAATGTCTTTTATATTATTATTTATCCTGATTAATTTGATAAGTAAAATTTAAAAATCAAAGATTGTAATTTAAAGAAACAGTTTATGAATGAAACTTAATAAAATGCGATAATTTCCTGGCAATTATTTCATTCAAAACGTAAAAATTACTTCCTAAAGCTTTTACTAAGTTATCTCTTTCTATATACTTCTGATATGATTTCACGAAAGTGACAAAAATAAAATATCTTTTCTTTAATAAAAAGAAAACAGACGAGAATTAGAATAATAACTTTTCACATGCTCATGTTGGAAATTAATTTACAGGATTTAAATAATGTTTAGCTAAATAATGATTTTAAATTTATTAATTAAAAAAATAAAACTTATTAACGTATTAATTTTTAAAATAAGATTTTAACAAACTACAACAAAGTTTAATAAAATTTTAATAAATTATAAGAAAAAAATTTGGAAGAGGAAATTTATATTCAAATGCTTTTGATCAATATTTGTAGACCGCGTCAGTCTTCAAGTTACCGACACACGATGGTTCCGAAATGAAACTATCATCGAAAACTTGACAGTAGCGACGTAATCTCGTGGCAGGCAACCGTATTTCCGCTCGATACCGGGTGATGAAAAATGACAGCAAATGGAGTAACCGGAGTAACACTCGATTGATGTGTAAAAGTGTATAAATAATTGAACTCGCGATCGAAGTAAACAAATTTCGTAGTGAAATGAGTCAGGGATCAAGGTACAACGGCTGCGATGCTTGGTGAGAGGGACAGCGAGAGACGAGAATAAAAGAGAGAGTGAGAGAGAGAGAGAGAGAGAGAGAAAGAGAGAAACAGAGAAAGAGAGAGGGAGGGATACAAAGCCACATAGGGCAGCTGAAGGGAAGCTGGCGTCCAGTCGCGACGATCGCGTAAGTGTCAAACGAACGATTTTGCTTTATCCGTATCACGTCGGTCGTATCATCTGTCAATTCACGGCCGTGACATTGAGCTTGTGGCACGTAGGTACGTAGGTAGGTATTTTCTATACCTGCTCGCTACGTTCCCATCGATCGGAGACGCGAACAATGAGACGTAGTAAGCCACGCGCATTCCAACGGCGCTCGCTGATGCTTTGTGCTCCAATCACGATATTAGCTCTCGCTTAGTGTGTTTAAATGTATGCTTTCTTTTTCCTCGGCGAACGCCGTGCACGTCCTGCTTGAATTGCAATTCATGTATAAGCGGAATGCGCTAATGGAGTCTGAGTCGGTATTTATTGAGAGTTGTAGAATGCTTAATGTAATAATGACACTTATGATGCAATGACGACGGTAAAGGAATTTTATTGAGTGTTAAATATCGGAGTGAAGGACAATTACTGCTTCTACGTTCGTAAATTATATTTATTCTTTTTTCTTTCATTTGCATTCTGTGTAAATAATTCGTGTACACAATTTATGCTTTTATTCATAATGCTCTTGTGTCTCTCTGTGTACTTATACATTTCTCAAAGTAAGAAGTTTGTTGAAAATTTTACTTAATTTAATTTAAAGCCAATTATATAGCACAAATAAGATCTTGCTGTTAAAATTATTTTTGAATCAACAAGTTAATTTCTGGTTACAGAGTGTACAGCCACCGGAATCAAGAGGTTATTCGTTTTATCCATGAGCAGGAGATCTCGATTTAATGACAGCCATGGATACGGAACTCACGGATCAGTCCTATCGAATTCAAGCTGTCGATCGCGCACGCAAAATACCCAGCGTGAACTACTTGTGGGATAAATCCACAGAGGTTTACGAACGTGTAAAAGGCACAAACACATTTGTAAATTGGGCCTTTGACACCGTTGAAAGTGTGGTGAATACGATGATAGAGAAGTCCCTGCCAGTCGCTCGACTGATGGAGAAACCAATTTATACGCTGGATAAAACGCTGTGCCAGGGCATCGATTTCGTCGAAGTTAACCTGCCAATAATTAAAGAAGAACCTAAACAGGTTGATATATATAAATATTTCTATCCATAATATGAATATTTGATTATTTGACTTTAGATTTACATTGAAATATATTTATCTGTTATATTCTTCCATCTCTAGATATTGAATCGCACCAAATCTATGGTATCGGAACGTCTCCGTCCTGCGGTAAAAACGTTTACCGATTTAAAGCAGGAAACCAAGCAGAGAGTGAGGGTTATGACTTTACTCACGTATTACAAAGTACATTACCTACGTATCTACAGCTGGCAACAAGCCGACAAGGTCATGTCAACTGAAACTGGTATCAACATTTTAAAGACTGTTGACAACACTACTGATTTTGCTGAAGTTATGTTGGACAAATATCTACCTCCGCCGGAGGAAGAGACTCACACTGATACCGGTAACGTTTGTATTTCATGTAACAGATTTTAAAATCTGCTATCTATAGTAATTCTTTTTATTTGTGTACTTGAAATTGAACATATAAAAAAAGTGTAGCTTTAAACAAAAATTATTGCCCAGGCAAAATATACAATAACTGAAAAAGGTGCTCTCAGCTCTTAAATGCAAGGTTGAGCCAATCGCAATCGATTTTACATAATAAGCATACATAAAATTATGCAATAAAATTACCACAATCAATTAACTAAGTCGAAAAATATTTTTCCTCTAATAAAACTAATTAATTTATCTTTTCAGAGCGATTATGCACCGAACACGTTAAGCTGCATCATACGATGGAAAGACTGAGCGAATTCAGTACTCGAGCGTACAGACGTATTTACTACGCGTTAATGGAGAGGTTGCAACACATGTATAAGATAGAAATACTTATTTTGGTATTACACGTTCTTGTGGTCATCCAGGCGATCAAATTCTTAGAATCGGTAGTGAGTTTTATTTTTAAATTGTTTAGCGATTGCCTCTTTTCGTCTTAAGAGACACGTTCTAGTCTACTTTTAATCGCGTACATGCAATATAGCACCTAAGAAATCAGACTATTTTTATCACTTTTACACGAAAATTATTCTCGACACGAGTATATTTTACTTGCAAACTGCGAATATTACTTAATGCGGACGTGAAACGTGTGACCATCGCGGAATAATTTCACGGTCCAAAATGGATTAAAAAGGAGCTGTGCTCTCAGCCATGATATATGACAACGTTTCTCATGATATGTCGCATTTGCACATTTCCGACCTTTTAAATAATCTTCTAACTGCCGTTTGTTAAGAGAAGTAATTCAATTATTTTTAAGAAAAAAATAAATCTCCAAATATAAACTGATTTTATGGAGATAATCTTCTTTTTTTTATAAATATATAGGATGTTTCAACGCACTTTCTTTGAATCGTAAATATTAATTTCCAAATCTAATTAAAGTTTAAATAATTGTCAATCAATTGTTTCACATGAAAAATTAACTTTACAAATTAAAAGATTTGGTACATTAAGCAAATGAATAAAAGGAGTATAGAATTTATAATAAATTATTTGATAAAATAACATTGTAATTTAAATTATTATTAAAATATTTATTAAAAGGAAAGCAAATTGTAATAATGTGTATATGATGTAACATCCTGTGTATTTATAATCCGTTTTACTTTGTCGTGTTTTAAATGTGCAAAAGTAAGCTAAAAGTAAGAAGAAAAATATCTCTGTTTGAGCATTTATTATATACTTAACCACTATGTGTTACTCAGAGTTTTAATCTAGTTAATATTTGTAATACTGGTCGGATTGTTAGATTTTATATTCGCGAGGACGAATCATCAAAGCGATTATCGATGTTCTTATTTTGAGAATGTAGCACGATATTTTTCGAATAGATTTGTCCGTGTTTTCACAGATAGCTGCGCTTTTCGTACCTTGTTATCATGTGACAGGCATACGTACTCGAAAGGCGTGGCATTCGCACATGACATGAACGCTTAATAATATCTTATTTCTAATATTTTTTTTTATTATTTAGATTTGTATGTAAGGTTTGTTTTTTTTACGCAAATGTCAATTATTTAATTTAAAAAATGTGATGTTACTGTTGAGGAAAATTGATCCCGAATAATTAACAGCATTTTACGTATAGTTAATCTAGATGTTAGTTCAATAAAATATATGTGTCTATAGAAATTAATTATGAATGTTAAAGCAAGTTGAAAATTGAGATTTTAACTATAATGACTGTGATGAAAAAGAATAACTCTAATTTATTCCCATTTTACATCGTGCCATGTTATTCCGACTTGGATAAAATAAATGTGAATAAATTAAGATTTTAAATATAAGATTTTGCACACACTTGGTAATATTAAACAAATTCTATAACAAAAATATATATGATATGTTACATTGAGAAAGATTATATGTAATTAGAGTGCAAAAATTCGTGAAGTTTCAAAATGGGATGAATGTTTCGTACATATTCAAGTATTTATTTTATAAAAATGCCTGTATTATTATGAATTGGGCAACTGTCTTTTTTGCGTGACAACGTTAATAGTAAAAAATAGAGGAGATTCTGTTTAATTTAATAAATAATGGACACAAAAATAATCGCAAATACGCTTCAGCTTGGGAAAGGCTCGTCGTAAATCTTCACAAACTTCCGCACTCTACTTACAACGAAGCGATAAGTGACTTATAAAGCGAGCGGACTGCGTATGATTGCACTCACATTAATGACACGCGAATCTGCAATTGTTTTCATTCTCTGTACTTACTGATACATTTGTATAAATAATTGCATATAAAAATGTACATTGAAAACACTGTCTTGCCATCGAGACACACTTATTTACCCTGTTTTCGCGCTTATCGCATATTAGTTCGGTTTCCGACGCTCGCGTTTACGTCGTTAACGATCAACGTTAAAATTGTTAAGGCAAAACAGACGGTAAACAGTCGATGTAAAAATCCGACCGCTGGTGCTTTTTTTTTAAACAAGCCATTTCTCAGAGGGTCGGTCTCAAGCCGCGAGAGATAAGGGGCTACCGGGGGCACCGAGCGCTGAAGAAACGGGAGTATATTTTTCTGATGTCAGTGTCGGAGCATTTATCACGTCCCGTCTCGCGATCCGCGGAAAACCGGGATAAAGCGATGTGTGCTGCGTCGTAGGAACGCGCGGAGCGTATTCGGCAAACTCGCAAGCAAGAGGAGATACGCGTGGATAGAATCGCCGGCGATACGATGGCAGGGGGCTTTCGCTGTCTTCATTATGGTATCTTCGTAGCCGCTTCACGTTTAATTCCATTGCGGGCCTCTCGACAGAATATGATCAAGCCGAGATTAGCACGGAGCTGCCACGAGCATTTTTCATCAAATAAAAGGCTACTTCATATCTCGGCAGAAAAGTGCATTGAAAGTCATGAAGAATTTTTTAATTATACAGTCTGTCTTATTCGATCGAAATTTATATACTTCTCAGTTTTCTCTCTCTTTATTTCTCTTTCTATATTACACAATAATAGATGCTTAAATATTACAATAATTAAATTATCTTTACTAAACGATTATTGATCCATTTGGGAATCCAAAAATTCACTCCAAAATAAAATATTCGCAAATTCGAAGATTTTACTTGTCAATATTAACTTGCTAAAAATACTTTCTATGCTTCTCACAGACAGCATTTATCTAAGCGGCAACATTTGTATAAAATACATCTGACAGCTATTTATGCCAGATGCATCTACTTGCTCGTCACTTACTCATTTAAGTTTATTCTTTATTACGTCGTGTAAAACGCGGTACTGGCGTATCCATAGTTTAGGCGTATGTAACGGACAATATGACGTCACATTAATCATCGAAAGTCAACGCGCGTTTCTCTATGCCTCTTAAAACGTCATCCTTCCTGCCAACCTCATCACAGCGTGTGCATTTGCGAAACGGACGGACGTCTTTTCATTAACGTGCTCGCAGATAATCCTGACGTACTACTGCTCGGATGCGTGCGATGCGCGCTGCAACTTTCTCATGGAATGCGGTTTGATGGGTGTAGCGCGGCGAAAAGAGAAAGAAATGACCATTTAATGTTGAAGCCGTGATGCTTACGTACGCGTTAACACTGAGTTGTAATGTATGCGAAAGTTACTTCAAGAAATTGGAAATGGGGTCTTGAACCATAAAGCAGAGGCTCTCAAATTTTCTGAGTCAGCTTGTTAAATATTCGAAAAATCGCCAACTGTTTTACCACAGAATTAAAATAAGTACACAATTAAATTTGAAAGCGCCTTCAAACGATCAAGAGGTTGGATATCTTAGTATCTAATAATAATTTCTATATTCTAAATCCATTTTTATTTAAACTGCGCGCCGAACACGGTTGACTTGCAACGCAATCATAAACCGAAACTGGAATAGTGGATCACAAATAAGTTGATCTTCAATTTTTTAATAATATAATGCGATTAAGTATCTCGAAACACTGCTGAAAAAATTTATTGCGAAAAATATTACCTCACTCTGGCTGAATAATGATAACTGAAAAATGAATTTAGAATTCATATAAAAATATTGTTAAGTACCAGATTGAATATCCAACCTCGGCTATTTAAAGCTCTTAAATTTAATTGTGTTATTCACTTATGCAATTTATTATAACTTATTATTAATTGTTAAAATAAGTACAGTTATAAAAATGTTTTCTGCTTTATTTTTAATTCAAGATACTCTTTCAATGAAGTGAAATAATTGAACGATAAATGCAAAATAAAATTTAAAAGCGACTATAAAGATGAACTTGAAACTGAAATGTCTTTTAAGTTTCAGTGGATGTTAAAAGTAACAAGAGACTGCTTTTCTTCTTTTTTTTACACCGTTCTTTTGCTTTGCAATATTTCCGATAGTTTCAAAATTATTGATTTTGAAGCCCTTTTGTTCACGTGAGATCTTCTGAATGCACGCTACTGTGCTCATGTAACCATAAATTCTTACACCTTCATAAAGTTTGAAGACTTTCAAGATGTGTCGAGACTTTAGCACCATCGATACTTTACAAAAGTTTTAAAGTGTGTTACTGTTAAGAATTTCTTTTTTAATTCCTCCTTAGGGAATCGATATCCGCAAGACTTCAAACAATTCTACAAAACTCTTGAGATATTTTCGATGTGCGATGCGAGATAAGAATTCTTTGATATACTTCTCATAAATATTAATAAAATTTTGATCGTCAAATATTTAAGCTAGTAGCACAATTTTAATTCGTACAATATTAAAATTAATGGAAATGAAGACGAGATTTTAACGTTCTAAAAAAATCAATTTACACATTCACATATTTAAAATAAAGATTATATATATATGTATTCTAACATTTCTTCTCTATTCTAGCGTGCTTTAAGATATATGATGTCGCAAAGTATAAACAAAAACGCACAAAACAATCCAATTATTCGCCGCAGACGTTTAACGTACGTGGTCCACACGGTTCAATGAACGAACATCGGCGCTGAAAAACAACTCGAGAACAAGTAGGTAGCGGTTTCCGCGTGTGAGTAAATCATCAAGTACGTCCCCGACAAAGATACGCGCTGGTTGCGCGAACGCACGTGCATGTTTGCGAATTTTCGCTGGTCGCGTCGCGGCCTCGTAAACAGCTTCTTGCCGAGGTATGCGCGTATAGTTCCCGGTGGCTGCGGGCCGTTTTAGAAACTATAATGGATTATGGAAGGCGGTCTCTGGCCCGGCCTGGTGGTTGGTTATACAGGCGGCAAGGAGGGCTTCCGTACCCGCTGAAAGATCTATGGCGGGGCGGTAGATAAGCTATGCTTCATAAGCAGAGATGTTATCTTCATAAAAGCCGCAGGTCGATGCCTTCTTCCGCCATATACCCCCGGTAGCCGGAGCCATATCGCGCGGCTATGTACGCCGTGTACATCACGAAATATACTATATTGCGTACCTATACAGCGTATTTATACCCCGATATACGGATGCGCGTGCATGCCGGATAAACAGTACGCTGATGGATCTTCTTAAACGAGTCGAAATTGATTTTTGTATACGGAAAGATATTTATCGTCTGCGAGTCATATCTCGCGTATGTATATATTTGTTTGCAGACGAAGATATCAATTCAGAGATACGTCGATCGGAAAGGTTTTCCCGTGTAGTGCAACTTGGAGCAATTTTTCAGAGCGTATACATCGGATGAAGAGATAAGTCACTGCCTTCGTGCGATCGTAGTCTCACTTCACTTCTCGTCTAACGGAGATGAGAGCCGAGCTAATCTTCCGCTGGATTCTTCCAGTTCGCCATGCAATTCTTTCCCCATTGCCGCGGCTGCGCCTGGCGCCTGCGGCGACGTCATTTATCGCACGTGCCGCGCGATGAAATAAAAAAAGTTTTAGCAATTTCCAACCTGTGGCGTCCTTTATCCGACCGTCGACCTTACTGTAAGCACGTAACGCGGATATTTTATCGAGCTCTCACTCCGGACAGTCCACCCCTTTTTTTTTTGCGTCGCGGCGCGACCAACGACGACGGGCTCAAAAAAGCGCTCGGGTTACAGTTCTTGGACGGGATCCAACGGCCGGGCGGAGAAATTGGTTCCAGCGCGAAACCGCGAAGCTCGCGGTAAATAGTTGTATTTAAAGAAAAAGCCGGTCGGCGGCGATAAACGAACGACGCTGTGCAACGCCGCCGGGGGCGGGATTGCTGGCTTCCACAAACTGTCCTTTTAGCCGCCCCGGCCCCTGGCTCGGAAGCGCCAGTGAAATTTTAATAGATGAGAATTTTTCGCATCGCCGCAACTTTTAATGAACCGCAAGCCTCCGCCGACGCTGCATCCGGAAAGTAAGAATGCCTATATATCTTCAACGGACATCGACAATCCGTGGGAACGTGCGCAAAGTACTTCTTCGTGATTACGCGTATTCTAACTTCTGGCGTTCCGGGATTCTGACTGGTCCGTCTTGCTCAGAAATTTCAATCTACGAATACAATAATATATTTCTTTACATTAATAATTTAGAAACTCTTATAATGTGATTAGAAAAGAGATAAAATATTTTTAAACTTTGCAGGATATTTCTTTATTTCGCGAATATTGTTGAATATTTTCTTTTACTTTTCTGCAACGTTGATTTATATGTACAAGCATTTATGTATGATGCAAAGAATATTTTTTTAAATTTTTATATGTAAATATATATGTACTAAAAAAATTGTAATATATTGCACGACAGAGAGTTATTGTCGGCAATTATACTCCATATTTTGCCTACCATATTTTTCCATCTCTCCGTATGCTCAAAGACACCGGTTGTGTAGTGCCGTACTTATGAATATGCTATTTTCCAGTGCCGACGCGCATACCATGTTTATTCCCGAGTGATCAATACCCGAGAATGCAACGGCCGAGTCACTCGGAGTTAGAATCGATATCCTATCGTGCTTTTACCGCAGATCCGGTAATACCTCCGACGCGTTTTTCGTAAACGCAGTAATGCGAATTCGATAATGTCGGTGGAAAAACCGGCACGGGTTACATATGTCTGCATGGGTCGCGCTTTTGCATTGTAACACTATCAATCACTTCGTTGGAATCACTATTTAAACCGTAGGAATACAAACGTGCTGTCTTAACTGAGCTGTAATAAAAATTGTAAAATTGCAGTATCGTCGCACCTTAAATAATTAAAGTTGAACAAGGTGTTTTTCTTGAAACGCACGCGTGATAAAACGAAGAATGAAGAAAAAATTTCCATTTAGAATAGAGGTGAATTCAATTAAAGATTGATGCAATTAGTTTTCCACTGATAAATATCACACGTTTTGTTATTTACGCAGACAGACCTAATTTTGATTTCATTTTGAGGTAAAAAAAATATAATTTACCTATTTCTGCCGCACATAGCTTTCACGTTAGCAATCAATGTAATTACGTTTCCCGATTCTGTTGCGCACACATTTGCGTTAATTACCAACAATAAATACAAATCGTAATATTTCTCGGTTCCATCGAGTGACTGGAAAGTAATTCAGTGGGGTTTTCGCAAAATTTCGAACGTTATAAACATTGACAAGTAATTAATTACATGGACAATCAGTGCAATAGCCTACAAATACGTAACATTCGATTGAATATATCTTTCTGCTGCAAGAACATTATGGGTTAAGGCAAAAATCTGTTCATCCGCGATTCGTCCGTTTTCTCGGCGGCTTTTTTTTTTTTTAAAGAGAGTAGTTTAATCCCGCTGTGAATGTGTAATTAAAATTTGCGCGAGCTTGCGGTTATTACGCGGAGAATCCGCCGACACGTAAAATCATGCAAAATGTCCAGCGTAAAAGCTTCGCCGTCGGCTCGTCTCCGAACACAGCGCACAGTTAATGCACTGGAAGTGAAATAGCAGCTGTTCCAATTTAAATTCGGAAGGAATACGAGCGCGCGCCCGGGATTCTGCTAGGAGACAAACGTCGTTAGAGTTTATGTTAACAAAAAAAAACACCCGTAGAGAAATGCTGAATACGTCGATGATTAAAACTCTGTGGCTTGATGACGGCTCGTTTGTCGCGAGAAGTGCAGTTTACAACAAATGGTATGGAACATGCTGTCATTTAATTACATTAATTCCATTAAACCGCCAAAGCGAGGCTGATTTTTCTATTTATCGTAATACTCAATTAATTCCGCATTTCGCTCAATATCAACGAGCCTATAGCGAAAGTATTTTTAGTTCTTCTGCGAAAGTACTTCCCGTCCTTTACATATATCTCGTTTCTGCGTTCGTGACGACGCTATACGCGTACTTTCACCGTGACAAATTGTGAGGATCGATAGACGTCTCTCAACCCTCTGTATTCGTCCCCTCTGCTTTCCCCTTCCTCCACACCTACCTCCCCCCCCTCGACTATTTAATATTTATTTATTCAAATATTCGTCGTGGCCCGTTTCCACGTGTGCGCAACGTCGACGTCGACGGCGATACTCTGTGCCGTGACATTCGCCGCGTCGACGGAATTTTACATTTTTTTTTCCATGGACTTGGGCTCATGGTCACGTTGACGCTTTCCACCCGTTTCATTTCGCGATTAATGCGCGACGCACAACATGTTCGCGAGGCGCAAAAATGTAAATTCCCCCCCCCCCACCCCCCGGTAGCGCGATCACGCCGATTTCAAGATCGTTGCACCACCGCCGCTCTTCTCTTCCCTTTATTTCCGGAGTCTTATTTGGAATGTTGTCCTCCGTTTACTTAGAATTTGCCGCTTCTCTTTAAACTTCGTAATTATGTTTAACTTCGTATCAGGCGTTGCAAAAAGGGTTTATACCGGCCGAGAAAACCGGGCAAACGTCAGAAAGTTTTCGAACTCTATTCGTATCTATAGCGATTCGTTCCTTAATTCCCTTAACAGTCGGGAATTGATTTACAACTTGGCTCTCTGTATCTATAAAGGAAATAAAATTCCGACATTATGGGATTAATAGTTTCCGCAAGGGGGGAGAGGGGGGGCGGGGAGGGAAATGTTGCATTGAGCGCGAGGGCCCCCATGATGCTTTCCGCGTTCAACTTGGCAACTTCGGGCGACGTTAAAAACGTTATTAGGGCTGCTATCACTTAGTCGGGCGCGAACTTCCGCGCGTAAAAACTCACGATCGACAACTCGCGTAAAGTCGCGACGGCGGAAACCGACGAGGGAGGCGAAACTTTCTTGCCGCTTCTCCCATTCGGAAGCGTTTCCATGGATGCGGTATCGCGTCATCGCCCGTTATCGGAAACCTTTAACGGGCCTTCGGGGTCTGTTAGAAGTGACGCCTGTATTAATTTGTTCCTATGACCGCGACGGAGAGCTTTCGGGGAGGAGGAGAAAAAAAAACGGAAGGGACGGCGATGGTGGAAGCTACTGCAACGGTAGAAGAAGCTTGGACGATGGCCGCGAGCATTTCCGCAGACAATTTATTTGGCCGGTCGGAACGATCAAACTTTTTCCCCGGGACCATGTGAAAAATAACATCGCCGAAAGCGTCCTGCTGGAACAACGGGACTATGTCCGGCATCCGCTCGACACCGCGCGGCGAAGCGCGGCGCGACCGCGACGACCTACGAGGAGGAATGAAAGGCAACCGTAAGCTTGGGGGAAACTAAAGCTCCCCTTGACGGCTTTCGTAGCTTTCGTCGTTTACTACCCTGCCTCCCTCCTCCTCCTCCTCCTCCGCCTAGCCGACCCAACTCGGACTACAACAGAGAAAACCGTGGTAACTTCGGCGAATATCAAAGGCACGTATAGCTTCGGTTATGTGCCTCGACCTTCATTCCCTTCCAGCACCGAATGAGATTTTATCCGATTGATTTTACTCCGGTCTGCACTACGATAGAAAAGCTTCTTGATGAACAAAATTAGTTTAGTCTTGTTTTAATATTTAATTCTTGACGCAAAAAGAGTTTCAGTGAAATAGTAAGTAATGTCATTGCAATTGTACATTATTTATAATTGTCTTAAATAATATATTTATAATATTAATTATACATACAATTTTTTATTTCATCGATTTTATCTTATTTATTTGCTTAAACAAATTTTATTCATCCCAAACGTATTGAGAAGATAATTATTTTATTCTTTAAATTAATAATTTGTTTCAATCATGATACAATTTCTCTTTTTGGAAAAAAATGATGTTCAATAATATACAACAGAATTGCCAAAATTAATTAAAAAGCTATAATATTGTCGTTCCGTAAAAGGCACACAGACGTTTTTATTTCGATAAGCAGGTGCAAAGAAAACTTGCTCTATTTTATTCATATAACAGAATTGTATGCTGCAAGAGTAATTTTTCAAGAGATAACGATTCACGATCTGCTCGCGTTTGCAATATGCGGGTACGATTACAACATCGCGATTCCTCGACGACTCAACGCGCCGCAATAACGGACTGTAATTTTATTTACGCGAATCGCACGCGGGCGCCGGCTTTATTTATCGACGCGAAACTCAAGTACGCGCGCCGCATTCTCGCCCGTCACTTCCAATCTCGGGATCCGCGGCCGGCATTAAAATTTCATCCACGGCGCGAGAGAGCAATTACGCGGGGGAAAAGTTAAAAAGTAATGTTACAGCGAGACCAGAAGTCCCCGCAAGAATGGCGCGTAAACTTCTTAATCGTATTACCCGAGGAAATACGCATCCGGCTACATTATTTAAGACAGCGCGGTTGATTGCGCGAGCCAGCATCTCTCGTCCGGAATTGGATACCACTACCCCCTTCCACGGCGCTGCTCTTACAATTCCGCCGATGCAAAACTGTTATTGCCGAGAAGAGCGGGAAACTCTCGCGCCATTTGACTGAATTGCATCCGATGGCGATTTGACGTAGAAAAAAAAAAAAAGAAGAGACGATAAATTTCCCATTATCACAAAATTACCCTTTTACATCCGCTAAAACCGTAATAGCCCCGTGAGTGGTTTAAGCGAATCATTGGGCTTACAATGATCCATCAAGGGGCGAACCATACAAATTCGATTTTGCGCGCAACGTCACGATTGCGCGAGCGAACATTTCCTCTGATTGTCGAACTACCAAGTTTCGCGCGCGAAGCACGATATATAGCTCCCGTATATATACTTGGCGATGTACTGCGGAGTGATGGAGGCTCTTTGACGCACGGTCGTTAAGCACGTAGCAAACCGAGGTACGTTCGGGCGAGCTGGGAACAACGATCCGATGAAATATTCTCGCGGCGCGGCGGCGTCTCGTTACCGCGTTTGCTTCATCCTCCCGCTGTGTTTCCACGCTATTCTTGATTCTTATATACCGGTTATACGCGCTCCGCTTCGCGCACCAGTCTGCATTACGAAATTAAGTCCGAAGAGCCCGGGAGGCGGCAAAGGCATTCGACGATTTCCACTTTCTCGCCATTAGCCGGTGTACCTGGCCGATCGATAGAGAACAGAGCGGATCTCGTCGTTCTCCATTTTTGTCAGGCGTCCAATCACTTGGCAGTGCACGATTGGTACTTACTTAATGACCCGGTGGCTCGTCTCCAATATTTTCATGAAATTAGAAATTGCAGTATGCGCGCGGAAAATTAAAGGCGGAATAATTTTCACTGTCGGAAATAAATTGTTGATGAATAGGCACAAGTTTTTAGACGCCATCGAATTTTCATGAGTGGCGAATTAAACAAAATACTATTACATTACAATAAAACAACACATGTCACAATGCAGTTACATAGTAATAATGTATAAGGATACGGAGCAATGTTAAAGCTTGTTAAAATAGTTAAAATTTTATAAGCCTTATACTTCCCGTTTTCACTTTATACGTATCATCTTAAAGGATTTTGGAATTATAGAATTAATAACTGATAAGTCATTGAATAAATTAGTGCGACTTATTAGCGGCGTTACATGTAATTACGTAATTTACATTATACGCTTAATAAAACGTGATTCAATGCAATATTTATTTTGCACCGTCGCTGATATCAAAAGCCTGTGGGGAAGAAATGCGCATTAACATTTACGATCCTGCGTAATAAATTACATTTCTTCATTCAGGTATCTACGATGAGGAAAGTTACGACGCGCAATAAAACGCGCGCGTAACCAGTTTATATTATGATTTACATAGATTGCGTTAGAGCCATTAGCACCGCAAAAGAGTTCGGACGATATATCTTGCGAGCATTTATTCGCGGCGTTTGTGAACCAGCCGCGAAGAAAATTTAACGCTACGAAGCATGCGTCGACATTACGCAATTGCGCCTCGTACCGCCGAACGCCAGCGGTGTTGTTGTTATAGAAGAATTTAGGTAAACCGGTGTATCTTTAAAGTGGATTAAACAAATAAACGTTTCTATCGCTCGGTAATCTCCGCATGCAAAAGCGCGCGCATTTCATCTTTTATAATTATTCGCCGCGGGGTGTAAAAGTTTTAATCTCGCTTGATTATTATACCAGCTCACCGTCTCATCTCCGTTTTTATTAGTACTTAATCACGGAAGAATATAATCGTATCGCGCGTAACGCGCGTCCGCTGAAACACGGATTCCTACTTTCTTGCTCCGGGCACATATCCGGCGAAACGCGACGAAAGACACAAAATGTGTCCGTTAATTTACTCCGGCGACACATCTCTCCTGTGTTAAAATTGTGTAAAGAACGGCAATGCGAGTATACGTAGCTTATGCGCTAAATTATTCCGTCGAGAGTCGATAAATACGCGTGAGAAATACATTGCGCAATGTATTTCTCACGGCGAACGCGGAGGGATGTAATTACAATTAATATTATGGCGTTTCTATGTGAAGGCTAAAGACAGTAATTTGCAATCTCAGAAGGAAATTTATATACATCTACACGGAAAGAACAATTTTGCTGAATCCAGATCTGAAAATAATTTTTGTTCAATAATCAAAGTAATTTTGTGCAAAAGTCAAAGTGATTACTAGAATACCAAAACGTTTTTTTATAGCAATACTTATCAGCTTTAACATTCCAACAAATTATTTTGATGATTCAACAAAAAATTATTTTCAGATGTTTTTAGCAAAATTTTTAGACCTTTCAACAAAATCGTTCTTTCCGTGTATATACATCTCGTCCCCACATTTATTCTCGACCACTGGGAAGCAACCAAGTGGAATAAGACGATGATTGTATCAGCCGCGTTTATATATAGTCCACGCGGCTGTAATGATTCCCCCGTATGCTTTGGATCGCGGCCGCAAAAACCGCCCTTCTCGTGGCAAACATCGTTCATCATTTTCAATAACGCTTTCCTCCTTGCTTTACCTCGCGTCTAGCGCGTTGACGCGACGAATACCTACCTTGAAAAATCCGTCGCTAGTTAGTTTCGGATCAATACGCGATTAATCATAATCTATCAATTTGGGAACCGTCTGCCAATTTACTAGGCTCGGACCGCGCCTTAATATTTACTATCCACGACCAGAGAACACGATCGATTCGGCCGATAACAAGCAAGGTATATTTAGGCTTGCGTTTTATCTTTCTCGAATAATTGACACAACTTTATTAAGTTGTATTTTTCTGCTTTAATATTAAATGTTGCAGAAGATTGTTAGAAAATTTTTAACATAATATCAATCTACGTATTTTGCCACGTAATAATCCAGGATTACACAAATAATTTATCGAGAACGCAAGGATATCGCGAATATAACAAATGCGATGTCGTGCAATATGTATATGTGCGATCGATATGTCTGCACGTTGAAATAACAATGACCGTCTTGGGTAAACAAGATCTCGCTTTCCGCCAAATGTCTACTTACGTTCAACGCATAGCGATGATGCATCGTCGCAGCGGGAGGAAAACCGATATACACACGCCGCGCGTGAAGTCGCACGCGAGCGGCATAAATCACCATGGCGAAAACAAAATCTAAATGCCGCCGTTCTATATTCCCTCAAGTCATACGACGCGTTCTTTCCTCTTTTAGATCGGTTACCATGCGCCATCGTAAAGCGAAAGGAAAGCGGAACCTGCGCCCCCTCCCCCCCCCCCATCGCCGCGCTGTTGAGGAAACGCGGCGCCGGAAATCGCCGCGGCTACTGTGAGAACGCGATTTAGATTCCACAAAAAAAAATCGCTCCTTAGAGCCCAGGGCTCGTTCCAATTAACCCGCCACGTTGTACGTGATATTAGTTGGATGTTGACAGTGGCACCGATACGATCTCTCGGCGGCCTGTATCTCTCGCACTCGCTTATTATTCATTAAACTTTAAACTGCAACCAAGCAGGCTTCGTCAAACAAGTCGTCTCGCGCTCTATTCGATGCACCGCGAATTTCCCGACACGAATAACACGCGGACAGTTTGTTTACGCTCGCGAGAAACGAAGAGTAACACGGCTCGCGTGTGAAATTACTAAACAAATTTAATCGTATTTATTATATTTCGCAACATTTTATTAAAGATATTATCAATCTTCAATCCGTGGGAAAATGTCAAACTTAAAAACTGTCATTGTTTCTGTATTTTATTTGAACAAATAAACATTTGCATTGTATTTGCAAATTAAAAAAAAAACGCGTGATCTCTCTCTCTCTCTCTCTCTCTCTCTCTCTCTCTGTGAACATAATATTCTGAGGGATTAATTCTAGTTGTGAATATAATAAATGTAACAGAAGATAAGATGAGATAAATTTCGTTAGAGATTATAAATATACCTATAATACTTATATTAATAATTCCTATGAACTATTTCACGCCAATTTTGAAATTATCAGCGGCGTTATTCTATGGAGTGGGGCAGCGCAGAGCGTTTCGATGTGCGGAAAAATGCGGGGAAGTTTGCGGCGGATTTCGCGAATAACCCATCGGCTAGCTGCCCCCTCTCATCGGTCTCGCCTCCCGTTTCGCTTATTCCGCCCCTATTTCCCGATGCCCTTTCTGTCCTGTCTCTTTTTCGCAGGATATCGCTGGTGCGCGAATCGTCCGCTCTTTCCTTTTTCTTCTTCGTACCTTGGTATCCTATTGTGTCGTCGTGCGCATCCGCTTCTGAAATTTTCATTCCGCCCGCGCTACCGAACAGTCGTTTCGCCACGTACCTATATCGCCGCCGCTGGAGGACCGGTCAATAATACCGCTTCGAGCGTTATCCACCGGCGTTTTGCAATATTGAGCCTGCGTGTCATTTCTCGCTCGCGTATGGCAGCCCGTGAATGGATTAACGGCTGCCACGGACGGCGGATGAGTTCGTGCGGATTGAGCGAACTTAAAGCGCGATTGCCATGCACGTCTGGTTTCGAAAAATTGTAGGATTCGTTTAATCGCGCGACGTGTTAGTATGCAACACTAGCAATTTCCAGTCTTACACTTGTCAGATATGTATACGTATATATATCAAGCGATTACGCATCAACAGTTCGAATAAGCTAAGGCTGTTTCAGCGATTCGCTGGCCTGTCTATCTTGCCTTAAGTCAACGCGTTCATAATTATAAGTTCACAGTAATTAATCCTTGATGACTGGTACACTGCGGGAAGTAGTTACAAGTACACATTCGCGAAGTAATTTATGTTTCTCAGGCTTTTCTGTTTTGCGAAGGAAAACTCTCGCCGGTTGCTAACTAAAAAAATACACGTACCCACGAATGGATTAACGTCACGCTTTAATTGACAGTCCATTATGTAGCCCGAAGTTTTAATTAACTGGAAATTTTGCTGGAAACCCGTTGTTTGGACAGAAAGTTACGAAGTAACTAGAGTTAACGCATAATTAACCAATAAGAGCAATATTTATAAATTAGTTGTACACTTTAATTTATGTAAATCATATAATCATGATAAATGCAAATACAATATTATTTATTGTTAGTCTTGATTCTATTTATATAATAAATTAACGAGTGAAAAGAAAGAGACAAAATCGAGAGATTATTATTCCAATATTTTTCGCTGAAATTAGCCATCCATTCTTTCTGGACAGTGAACATCGATAGACCGATGAACAACGTACGTGCGTTTCACACATAATTACATAACACCTTCATTAATTGATCAGCATTAATATTGTACATACATATTTTGTATCGTACATATAAATAATTTATACCAAGGCACATTTTCCATATTAAACACGAGATCGAAATTTTAATATCATGCGCATAAAATTTTGCGAGCCAGCTGCTCCAGGACTTTAAAGATTAACTAACGTGGATAAATAAAATTATAAAACATTGATAAAATTATAGAGAGAAGTTATTTTAATTCCGTATGATAATGTCATAATGATAATGTCATAGATTGTGAGTATCGCAGCGCGCGCTATTACTTAATAAAAGAAGCAGATAAAGCGGCGCCAGAGACTTCTTCTTTCGCTTCTTTCTCTTATGCAGCGCCGTTTCCATTATCCATTCTTGAACACACTTTATATTCTCGATTCACCCCGCGTAGTTTGCGCTGGGTCGGACACCGGCGTGTTCCCGCGACTTATCCACCATAGAAATCGCTCTCTCAATTGTCAGCGACAACTTCAAAATTGCGAAGAACTTCCTGCGTCCGCAGGAAATTCGAAAGTTGGCCGGTGGCGGGCGAGCTCGTCGGGTACTAAGGGGAAACGGGTGCACGTATCAAGGTAAACACCGATTGGAAAGTTAGTTGCGGTCCAAATGGAGTCTCGCGTCTGTAAAAGTTACCGGCCGGCAAACAAATCCCTCTTCGTGGTAGCGATAACGGCGAAGCAGGGGAATTGGTCGCACTGTTTCAAAGTGGGTCAATCTGGAGTAAAAGACATGGTCAGCGTCTATTTGACCATCCCTGGTTGATAAAATGATGCTATTCCTACATATAATGGATTTAAGATTTTTTTTTATTTTCTAATGATTAACGAGTTAGAGAGAATCATTGCCGAGAAAGTGCAGAATTAAAAATTATGAAAAAAATGATTTGATTGCGCTACATAGATATGTAAAGAGATAAATTTTTATTATAATTCACTATATACCGGATAGAAATAATTATTAGAATAAAATAAGAAAAGCTCTTTTTTTAATTTACATTTGAAGATATAATTATACTTTTTGTCACTATGTTTATATTTACTATAAATTAAACGATATGTTTCCGTCTCATTCTTTAATTGACGACACTGACATTGACATACTACGTTTTAACCTGAAAATTTGATGACAAAGAAGTTAACGCGGCAGTGTTGTTATGTACACAATGTATTTCACAGAAAATTAGTTCACTGAATACGTGCGTTGTACAACTCACCGCGTAAATTAGATTTACTCCCATCACCGTCCGTATTATCATTCCCAATATATCGCACGTAATTCCATCACTTTACACCGGTAACTTCCGTGCATTAGCGCGTTACTTGCGCTCCAAATTGGGACACCCCGTGCGACTGCTTGCATTCTAGACGAAGAACGACGGCGCGCGTGCTCCGCCGAGCGATCCTGGAGAACGCGTCGGATGATCGCAACATTTATTGGAGCCTATATCCAATATCCGACTCATTATCATCGTCCTCGTCGTCGTAATCTTCGATCCCGTTTCCCTTGTTTACCGCGACCTCGTTCCGCACATTCGCGAACATTCGCTTTCCCCTCGCTACGAAGACATCCGTGGCACGATGGGTCTTTTCGTGAACGGCGTCGCGTTTATCCGAAAGCTTGTGCTCTAAAGCGATGACGCTCTCGGATATTCAAGTTAAAAGTACTACCGCGCGTGGATGTATAAAGAGCCACAGGCTGACGTATAAAAATCCTGGGGATTATGTTCCTTTACGTACACGAGTTGACGTTAACGTGCGCCGGTACTCGCCACGTCCCTTTCTTCCGCGTTGCACATACCTGGGATTTGAGCCCTTGCGCTCCCGCGCAAAACAAATCAACATCGCGCGCTTCTCGCAAGCGCTGTTAAACGTCGACAGAGAAAGAGCACTCGATGCAAGTCACCTCGATTCGAGGCAATTACTTATTTACCCTAAATTATAATAAAATAATTCCATATATACTTTATATTTATACAATATATAAACATAATAGAAATTATTACTCTCTAAATCAGTGGAAAAATATTTAAAAAATCACTGATTGAGTCAGTACCTATAATTTAATTATAATTTCACTAATAATCTATGATTAAACTATTAATATTAATGTCTCAATTATTAATATTAATCTATAATTTCCCTGATTACCAGCAAAATACTTGGAACTGATGCATTCAATGAATAACCATTGATAATCAATGACTATGCACTGATTCAGATTTAGAGAGTAAGGTGAATGGTGAAAGGCAAATCGGCTGATTATAATTTTAATATTCAAGAATAAAGACATATGACGTATATGAAATTGTCTTCTTCGTTTATTTACGTCGCCGTGTGGACAGTTAAACGTTAAAAATAAATTCGCGCGACATTAATTTTGCGTATGGTATATAATATCGTGCAAGTAACGCATTCTCGCGTAATTTTGTGGAGTTCCAATTAACATCTCGCCTACATTTAACCTATGAAAACGGCGGGAGAAAATTTCCTACGTGCGTCTCCTGAATTTAATGCGGAAGCCGCAAGCGGGGTATGCGCAATGTAAATATAGGAAATTATATTTCATATACATACGTGCATATATATGTGTGTGCAGGATTAACGTGTTTGCAGTTACCGCTGTGAGTTTAGCATGTAGCACGAATTGCACCGGCATTCGCCTAATTTGCATATAAATCGTGTAATAATGTTATGCAATAATAATGCGGATTCATGAAATATGACTTGTTGATCGACGTACGATAATGTGTATAAATGGCAGGCATTACGGTGTATCCGAGGCGACGACAGCGCCGAAAAACTTAATAATTTCATTGTTAATTATAACGTCACGGGTCGCGCTATCCTACGTACCGGATGTACGGGTATATGTGCCGCTGCTTAGCGCGCCGGCACAGTTGTAACAGCGCGCCGACGTCCATGCGGATTTTATGGACGGGCCCGCGTATTTCCGTAGTATTTTACATTATTCATAGCAAGAGAGCGCGCGTTCTACAGGCACCGAAAATCTGGCGTCATTTTTCGCGGCGCGTCGTTTCTTGCTGCAAAATCTTCCTTCATAAATTTCACATCCCCCGCGCAGCTCGCACTAAAAATAATCACTCTCATACGTGATGAGCTCCCGCTTAATGTCCCGTGGCTTTTGTAATTGACCATTTTCAATTCATACCCCCGCGCACATTCGGACACGTATGTGAATATGCTGCAGGCTGTGGTAGTGTTGGTGGAGTTGATATGGCACCGCGATAATATTTCATGAACATTATACGCCGCGGGATATGCCACTGCAACACATTTCAGCTGACTAGAGTAAACTCCCAATAAATTTGCATTTATTATATATACATAATATAAATACGCGGGTGAAACTGGATCAGTAAACTTACATATTTAATCTTTTTAAATATTTATTTAATATACATTTATGTATCAAATTTTAATATGTATTTATGTGAAAAAATGTATAAAGTAAGAAATGTTGCCTAATCGTTTAAGATATGTTAATGACAAACACATTTAGGGAAAGATAGAAATATTATGTTGTGCAGTGTAAATTATTTTTGTAAAATGGAAAATTTATAAAAATTGTAGGAGCTGCTAACAGATATCGCAGCTCGTTAATAAATTTTCCTTTTTGCAAACAGACGGAGTTTGTAATGGCGATTGCACAAAGAGCACGATTCCCGAATCCGCTTTCGATCCGCGAACGGAGCGAGCAACAACACAGGGCGATAAACCTTTAGTGCGGCCGTTACCGCTAAAGGAGACGCGCGGTGGAGAGCGGCAGGCCCGAAGAATTCCCCCGGGTACTCGAAATCACCGCGTTAATTCCGAGGTGTCTGAGAAGTGGCTGAGCCAGGGCTGCGGCGCGGCGCGCCGCGCCGACGGTGCATACGTAGACACGCCTCGGTTGCACGGGCGCCTTGGCAAACTCGCGCGCGAACACCTTGGCGGGTATGCGCCAAGCCTGCCGAGCACATCGCGCACTTTAGACTCGGTGTTGGTGAATGGCGCAGAGAGAGAGAGAGAGAGAGAGAGAGAGAGAGAGAGAGAGATGGGTCGTGGAAACTCACCGGGACGGAGGGCATTCTTACCGTGAACACCGGACTGCTTGTGTCAGCGTTCCGTTTGTTCCCGTCGCCTCACTCCAGAATAACAGTCGCGAGACAATGAGCTGCAGTTCAAGCTTTGAGTCGGAGGCGTGACACTTCGGCATTGTGGAATCATTTGCGATAAATGTATTGGATAATCAAAGAGTATCCTTGTACTCTAAATTGTCACATTAATGTTAGACTGTTCGATCAAACGTAAAAGCATCGTCGACAAGAGGTATGATGTAAATTTTTAGAGATTTTCTTCTTCTTGTCAAATTAATTTTTCTTGTCTTTTTTAGGACAAGTGTTTGTGCAGAAAATTGAGTAATTTTTAGAATGAAATAATTAAGCTCTACATACAATTTTGATAAATTTAGTAAAATTTTTTTAAAAGACTACAAATTGCATACAAATTTTAATTTAATTTATCATAACTTCATCTTTTACATACGTTTCTCATCCAAAATAATAAACTATTATTTTTTACAACGGTTGAAAATGGTTAAAAATCACAGCTATGTAGTCATCAATTTGCTTGAAGAGGAAAATATCGCGTTTTACACGCCCATCCAGTGAGGTACACGCAAAACAATTAATTTATTTATACTGCGTGAAATTAATTATACATATATCATTCCTCTCTACTGACGTGAAAATCTACGACTGCAATGACGGATTAAGCGTTTTAATTAATATTCGATATCTTTAATATGGAATGAAAATGAAATACAGACTATCATTTATGCACAATATGATTTTATCAAATAATTTGTTGTGACATGGTCTCATTATTATGAATAAAATCATTCTGTGTCAACATCTCCAATTTATCTACAATCTGCAATTTATAAATATACTATTATCTTCTCTCCATATATATATATATATATATATATGTGTATTTTAGACAAGTTGAGCAATTTATTTCCCCATCGCTTAAGGATATTGGATGTACATATCGGATGTAGTTTAAAATTCAAGGTACATTATTACTGTCTGGCGTTTAAAGAAATTTGATTATCCTCAATATTCCTCGGCAATATTTCAATACCAAATTTTATAGCAGCTCTCCTCCTCGGTATTCGTGCAAAATTCTCGATTCCCGATGCCCCAGGGAAAACATCAGTTAGATGCGCGAGGAGAAAAGAAAATATTTCCGTCAAGGGTTGCGGAGGGAGGTAGAACAATTCATGCATAGATGATCGTGAAACGCCGAGGGTGAATGTGGATTGACATAAAAAAATCTTGAAAATCAACGTGCAGTTTAATTAGCAGGATTTTGTCTACATTTAAACGTTATGATGAGAGGGGATTATTGAAGAGAGACTAATGGATTTCGTACTCTATATGTTCCCTTACGCTTCAATATCCTCGATCCGACCGAACTTCGTCAATGTTCTCTTTATGCGAGATGTAGGGAATGTTATAAAAGATATTATACGAGGATTGATAATGGATAACGATATGCGGAAAAATACCGGCTAGAATTTTGAACAAAAATTTTTCTAAAGCACGAATCTGTTAGTTTAAAAGTTTAAAACTTTAAAAAGTAAGTAGTGACAATACGAAACTATTATGCACAATATGCAAATATTGAATAACGTAATATATTATCAACATTCATATGTTTATATTACATAACGAGAAGTAAAATTTGAAATTTTGTAGTATATTTATTATTATCTTCTATCTGTATCGTTATAATTCGTCAATATATAAATTTCTCTGGTGAAAATCCGAACTCATTATTAATCTTGTTGCAGCATCACGGGACGATGACTCGTTGTTTTAGTTTTCAGCCAATATTTAATTTCCTCCCGGATATTCGCTTCAAGCGTTGGCTTAGGATCTTCCCATTTTCGTAATGCACCAAGTGGCGTTCTATCAAATAGAAAGAAACGATACGAGGATATGCGTGAACGCACAACGCATAGAGGATTCGAGCGGGGCACCAGACGAATTTCCTATAAGAATTGCGATGAATTTTGGATAACGACTACGGATGCATGCATAATTCGATCTCGCATGTGGGTAAGCGTACACGTGAATAAACGTGCAGTCTTCAAACATTACGTATCAATCCTTGTATGATGAATGCGTTCGGGAATTACATTCTAGATCAAATCTGTTGTAATCCTACTGGTTTCACTAATTTTTTCTTTTGTATATACTAAAATAAAAATGTTTCATTCTTTGCATTAAATTATATTTGTCATAATTAATTATTTTAATCTAATTAAATCTACACTTCTATCGTTGGCTTGTTTACAAATTAAGGTTTATATTATTTTTTATGCGCAATTGGCACACATAATCTTATTCCCTCTGTCAATTTTAAAATAAATTATTGATAAGTTTTTATTGTCGGTGGTGTAAGCCGGACTATTGTCAGTTTCTTCCGAAATTCTCTTAAATACAACCCCACAACTTTCGCCACTTCATCTTCTAGTTCATCAAATTAGTAATTCTCATAAGCTCGACAAGTAATTATGTTCTTGTTCGCGAGAGTACGGCACCCAGCACGGCAGCGATTGAGAAGTTAATTACGCGACGACAAATAAGGCTGCCTTATAACTTGGGCGTAAATACATTTACAGCATGAATAATTCATCGCTACCGCGCGATCATAGTATAGGAAATGATATAATCACGTAGCATTTATCTCGAAATTGTTTTATTAGTTACTCATTGTCTCCTATTGTTACACAAGATCTAGCTTAAAATGCTGTTTACCGAAAAATCTGTAAAAATGCTCTGTAAAATGCTCTATATAAATGATATACAGATTTTTCGGTAAAGAGCATTTGCTGTTATCATGAAAAGATTATTTTCTGTACATTTTGTACATTTTGTACATTACACTTAAAATGTGCGATGTTAACAAATTTACAGTGAAGTGAAATTAATGATTAATAAGCGTACGATTATATTCCCATGTATATGGAATGTATAAAGATTGTTTTAATGATGAATTAAATTTATTACACATCTTTTATATATAAAATATTTTCGAGATGGACTATATTCACATGTCTATTAAATTGCCACAGGCATTATTTCGTGTCTATTAATCCGAATCTATGTATGTTTTGAAAAATACGTATATGAGAACTATAGGGAATATTCGGTATCATAAAATGCAAAGCTTTTTTGTGTATCACATATCTTTCGTATAGCATTCGTCGCTTGGCCGAAATTTATGATTTATATATTTCGTTTTGTCGTTATAAGAATTGATTAAAATTTTAGAAGCATTGCTCGAATCTCGCTTCAGCCTCACTCCAGGGGTGCGTTCAGTAATTCACGGTGTATCATTTTATCCTTGTTATTTATCGAATATTAAACTAGAATAAAATGATATCTAGATGGACCTGGACGAAGTTTCTGAACGCAGCCCAGGTCTCTTGTTTTGTTTACGCGTCGCGACTACTCTACTTTTCTCGGGACTCTCGAAAGTCGCGCTCGTCAAGGAATCGCAATCGAGAACTGAAGACTTGCCGAAGATTTGGACACACGCGGATTCTTGGGATCATGTCACCAATCAGAAAATTGTATATTAAAATGACCCATTAACAAGGCGAGAAATCGGGCCCGCGACTCCACGAGGAATCGGATCCGATTCCTCGCCTTGCTAATGGATCATTTTAATATATAATTTTCTGATTGGTGATATAATCCCAAGAATCCGCGTGTGTCCTTCAAATTTTCGGCAAGTCTTCAGTTCTCGATTGCGATTCGCGGAAAGCTCGAGTGATTTACGACCCCACTTTTTTACGCTCGGTTCTTCGAAGAACACGTGCGGCATATCGCGTTTTTTTCCTAGAATTCGCTCATTCGAAAGTGAAGGTTTTTTTCGATTTCCCGAAAGCGACACTCTTGCACCTCGAGCCGAGGCTCGTGTTTTGTCAACATCGCGGCTAGTCTCTGTTTTTTTGACGAAAGGCGAATTCTGCGAATTCGTTTCGAAGTGACCAATGCGATATTGCTCCCTTCTCTAATAATCTTGCCCCTTCTGCTAATTTTTGCCCCCTCTTATGATTTTTCTAGCTAATATTCTGCATGAGCTCAGTTCGATCGCGGAGATTCGGGTGTGAAGTCGTGTTACGCTCCGCGATCACGCGTCTTTTCGTCTATCGAAAGTGAATGAAAGTTTAACGTCGCATACGAACGAGTATCGAGAGTGTCGAATCAAACGATCCGGACGTCTATTACATCGTGCCACGATATTTGTAAACGGATTACAAGAAATCTGGAATATTCGCATGTGGAATATTCGACACGCCGGATATTCGCTATCGCGAAGTGCGTATCCCACGTTCGGTGTATCACGTTTTAGTTCGAAATACTGATATCGTTGCTTGAAGATTCTTGTTCTTTTATTTCATCAATATAAAGATTATGATTTCTCAAAAGTGATGTTCGAGCCTCACTCGCGTTTACTAGTCTCTTTTGAAAAATGCACACGGAATTGCAGGCAAGCCATTGTCATTGGATAACTTCACTTCGCGATCTCGCATCTTTCAGAGTCGAATATGAATATCGCGGATTAACGAGTGTCGCGTGGGAATATCCTATCGAATCGAAACAACGGGCGATTATTTCCGTTTATTTGTCTTTTATTTTGATGCAGAGATCTTGCACGCGCGGAAGTGATCGACAAACCATTGCCGCCAGCATTAACCACTTTGCGATCTCGCGTTCTTTTTAATCGAAAGAATACCTATATATCGCATGCGAATGAGTGTGAAGGTCGAGAGTGTCGAACCAAATCGAACAGTAGGCGGCTGCCCCGCGCGTTAATTGTCAGGCCGTGCGATCGTCTTGTAACATTCGATATTGACATCGCGATAATCTATATTTCTAAATTCGTTCGGCCACACTCGTTGCTTGAAGATTCCCCGTGTTTTTTTTTATTTCGTCAATATAAAAATTAAGATTTCAAAAGTCGTGTTCGAGACTCACTCGCGTTTACGCTCGCGGCTATTTTCTCTAACTTCCACTTTGCGATTTCGCGTTCTTTTTAATCGAAAAAATACCTATATATCGCATGCGAATGAGTGTGAAGTGTCGGGAGTGTCGAACCAAATTAAACAATAGGCGGCTGTCCCGCGCGTTAATTGTCAGGCCGTGCGATCGTCTTGTAACATTCGATATTGACATCGCGATAATCTATATTTCTAAATTCGTTCGGCCACACTCGTTGCTTGAAGATTCCCCGTGTTTTTTATTTTATTTCGTCAATATAAAAATTAAGATTTCAAAAGTCGTGTTTGAGACTCACTCGCGTTTACACTCGCGGCTGTTTTCTCTAACTTCCACTTTGCGATCTCGCGTTCTTTTTAATCGAAAAAAATACCTATATATCGCATGCGAATGAGTGTGAAGTGTCGAGAGTGTCGAACCAAATCGAACAGTAGGCAGCTGCCCCGCGCGTTAATTGTCAGGCCGTGCGATCGTCTTGTAATATATATTCGATATTGACATCGCGATAATCTATATTTCCTAATTCGTCCAGCCACACTCATTGCTTGAAGATTCCCCGTGTTTTTTTTTTATTTCGTCAATATAAAGATTATGATTTCAAAAGTGGTGTTCGAGATTCACCGCGTAATTTACGCTCGTGGCTATTTTCTCCTCCCGAAAAATGTACGCACCGAAGTGATCGGCGAGCCGTTGCCGTTGGCTAACTTCACTTCGCGATCTCGCGTCTTTCAGTCCGTTGAATGTGAATGTCGCGGATAAACGCGAGTGTCGCGCGCGAGAATGTGAATCGAACAACGGGCGGCTGCCTCCGTCTATTTATCTTTTATTCCGATGTAAAGATTAAGATCTCAAAAGTGATGCACATGGAAGCCTGGTGAGCGTTCGCGGTTAAGTTTCCTCTCGAGAAGTGATCGGCAAACCCTTGCTGTCGGCTAACCTCACTTCGCGATTTCGCGTCTTTTTAGTCGAAACTGTCGAAAGTATTGTATATCGCGTGCGAATGAGTGTTGGAGCATCAGGAATGTCGAACCAGATCGTACAACAGGCGATTGCAGTCTCGCGCGATCATCTTGTAACATATTCGATATTAACGTCGCGATTATCTATAATCTACATCTTTCCTAATTCGTTCGGCCGATTGCGTGCAGCGGTACATGCCGCTCGAGTGACAGTGATGTGTTGATAGTGCAAGTGCATTATAAAGTCATTCAAGTGATAAAGATAGTGCGCGATTGTGCGAGGTGAGCTCACTCAAGAGGGACGTGTATTGAGGATAAACGCGCCGCAAAAGCGGGAAGGCAGGAAAGGAGGAATAAAGCATTTTGATGCGTTCGCCGATGAGTGAGTTACTTGTTGCATTTGTCCGCCTGTCACTTATTGTGACACTTGAAATTCGCGTAGGACCGTTCGGAGAACCGCCGTAGAATAATCACTCACCGCATTTCATTTTATTAATTATTAAAGCGATACGATTAATAAAGCGTCGCGTTAATAAACGCGATTGAAATTACTGGTCCATTTTATAATGCGTTATTTGCCATTACTATATATTTCCTATCGCAATACGAGAAGGCACTGCCGTCCGCGACATAAAATATTATTCTACGTAATTACAGAACAGTTCAATTATGTATATCGGATGCCGTATCGGTTTATGTTCCTAATGAATTGCGGAATATTTAATCCGTCGCTCTCGTATACGAATAATTATTGACGGTTCATAAAGTTCACGTGCAATCCCGAATACGCGCCGCGCCGTCTTTCCTTTTCCCTGCTCGATTTGCAGACTCTCCATCTGCGAGATCAAATTATTTAAATTACACGGCGAGCGGGAGGGATAGGATTATACGCGCGCGTTTGCCTCGCGCGTGTGGATGACGCATCGACCGATTGATTGGAGGAGCGAAGGAAACGTCGATCACGGGTTTTTACGCGCGCGTCGCGTATAAGTTTTGCGCAGCAGGTTCCGCATCACCATTTTTATAGCGTTTTCGGCGAACATAAATGAATTTGCGCTAGCCCTCCCCCCGTGGCGGCTCGATTCCGATCTAAATATTATGCGCATAATAGAGCACCCTATAACCCGGGTGAGGGGGGGGAGGGCGAGACCGAGCCTGGAGTAACACGGTAATAAATTGACTCGGTGCATCGGAACATGCGCTTCTGCATTGTACATAATCTAATCAGGGCGCATCGTGCCATCCTCCCCCCCTCTCCCCCCTTCCCCCGCCGTAAAACGGCGCTACGCGTTCGTTTACGCTACGCTCCTCTTGTTGTTTGTATGTCATTTTATGCGCCGGAGAGCACCAATCATGGCACGCACACACGGTCCGGAAGCTTAGGTGCACGTATTGCGAATCGCTTTGCGTATATTGAAAAGTGGTATCATTCATGTGATTTTCTGATTTCTTGTTAAAAGTGCGCCTTTCGTCAAAAATCTTCTCACGTAGAAGTTTCTTTGAATTTTTACAGTCAGAAATATAACATACTACTGTCTAATAACACATATAAGTGCCTTTAAAGATGCACGAAAAAATATTCAAAAATAAAATTACTAATAAAAATTTATTAATATTAATTTTCTCAATGCATTCAGCTCTGAAAATCTTTAGTAAAACCTAAAGTTAAAAGTGTGACATTAATAATTGATTATTGTGAATAATAATACTCTATAATATGTCAATAATTCTTTGCTTTAAGTTATTATCGCAGAAAATTTTATGGTTATCGTGAGAAAATATTACAAGATATTGATATATTCTTAGCAAAAATATCTATTGCCTGTTGTATATCGATATTTTTTTTAATATATAACGATGTATGATACACGACTTATGGCACAGCGAATCAAGAAGAGCATCGATTTTCTATTAAATTTAAGCGTCCCCACATATATACATGTATATATGTATATGTTGATCCGAAGCTAATATGAAAGAGGCGCATATGCGCAGCCCGCGAATTCCACGGGGGAATTAAGAGGAACCCCTTTCTTTCCGGATACACCCTTCCCCCCCTCGCACCCGCCAAGCTGTGTGACCTTAGTCTCGGTAGATGAAAAATTGCCGGCGGTCGCACCGCGCGAAATTAGCGACAGCAGAATGGAGGTGGCGAATGTGATTAATGGTACCGTAAATTAGCAGGAGCCATCAGCCGGCTGTTTCTTTTTCCGAGTTCCTGCAACGCGTCCCACGGCCGCGGAACGAGGGTGGACTGCCAAAAGCAGCTTGCGGAAATGCGAATCCTCGCGAGATGAGAACGAGCGCGCGGGTCAATAATCCCGGGTCTGTTGTCATCTTCTCTTCCCGAACCATTTTCTTCCTCTCGCGACACCGGAGAAATCTATCGATACGACATGAAGCTTCTAAGTTCACCGAGAGAATTCTGCCCACGAAGTTCAAACGTTCAATTCTTTTTGCAGTTGTTAATATCGCGTCGATCAGATTTATCGTGCAAAGCGAATCGAATGTCATCTAGGTAAAATATCTTCAACATATAACATTAATTGCATATTAATTTTGTTCTAAATACGATGTACAGTTAGCCGATGATTTATTGATATTAATTTTTCAATCGACTTTTCAAACATGCACATTAAAGATATGATAATTATTTAACGCCATGGGAAAATTTACGAACGCATTATGATTTGGTGCTACTAATTATCAGGATTTGAAAAAAATCGGAATTTTTTTTTTTAAAAGCCTAGTAGATTTTTTATTTTTATCATATACTAGGACTACGTTGTTATCCATAACTGTTAGGGTCCGACTCGGATTCGCGAAGTGGGCCCGGACCCTGCAACACGGGAGCAGCGGAGGTGAGTCCCGTCACCGCTTCGAGCGGTCCGGGTTAGATGTAGGGTTAAGCCGCGTTTAAACGTTAAGCACAGACTGGCGCAATTTGAACAGATTAGAATAATTAAGAATAGATTAGATTAGGTTAGGCCATAATAGCTTTGGTTTATGTTTCACCCTGTTTGGAGTCGATTAGTGTTGTTAATAAGTTTACTCATCTGTGTCGTCTTTCATTGTAAGTCGTTCCTCATTAAGAGTCGTCGGCGGCTGGTAAGGTCTAAGGAGTTTTGGAATGTCGGTTCCGGGATGTATGGGCTGTAGCACCTTCGAGGTAGCGTGCACCCTTCATCTCGTTGGTCGGATCTGCCTTAAGGCAGCACGGACTTTAAAGTATTGTTATATCGCGTTATACAGGATAAGACGTTTCTTTTGGTCTGAGTCGTTTGTCTGTGGCAGTTTATTTAATTGTAGTTATATTTTAATATGAGTCGGTTCTGCCTAAAGGCAGTTCGCTGTGACTTATTGTTAGTCACGCAATAACGTGTGTGTGTGTGTGTGTGTGT
>NW_012026854.1:1453173-1520179 GCF_000956235.1 Wasmannia auropunctata
TTAAAAATACACCCTGAAGTTATAAGAACTATAATAAATTAAACATTGTGTAAAATGGTTGAAAATTAAGATTTATCTGAAGCATAATGACTTATGGCCGATAGAGTTTTTCGTGTAGCATACAAATGCCCGAATAAAATGCTAATCGGCTCGTTACAAACGCTACTCTTTTCTCGGAACTCTTGAAAGTCGCGCTCGCTAAGGAGTCCGCGACTCCACGAGGAGTCGGACCCAATTCCTTGCCTTGCTAATGGCCCATTTTAATGTACAATTTTCTGATTGATTAGTCCAGTGAGGAAAACTCCGTGCATTGGTAGCTGCGAGTTGTTATGATCCCAAGAATCCGCGTGTGTCCAAATCTTCGGTAAGTCTTCAGTTCTCGATTGTGATTCGCGGAGCTCGAGTGATTTACGACCCCACTTTTTTATACTCGGTTCCTCGAAGAACACGTGCGGCATATCGCGTTTTCCTAGAAAAAAATGTCGCTCGTTCGAAAGTGAAGGTTTTTTTTATTTCTCGGAAGCGACGCTCGTACACGGGCCTCGAGGCTCGTGTTTTGTCAACATCGCGGCTAGTCTCTGTTTTTTTGACGAAAGGCGAATTTGTTTCGAAGTGATCAATGAGATACTGCTGTCTTCTCCATAATCTTGCCTCTTATGATTTTTCTGCTAGCTAATATTCTTCATGAGCCCAGTTCGATCGCGGAGATCCGGGCGTGAAGCATGTTACGCTCCGCGATCACGCATCTTTTCGTCTGTCGAAGGTGAATGAAAGTTAACGTCGCATACGAACGAGTATCGTGTCGAATCAAACGATCCGGGCGTCTATTACATCGTGCCACGATATTTGTAAAACGATTACAAGAAATCTGGAATAATCGCATGTGGAATATTCGGCACGCCGAATATTCGGTATTACGGGAAGGTGGAGGCGAATATATTTTAGCATTTATGTGATATACGTATATTTATGTTTATATCATTTATAACTTAAAAATACACCCTGAAGTTATAAGAACTATAATAAATTAAACATTGCGCAAAATGGTTGAAAATTAAGATGTTATTTCAAGCATAATGACTTATGGTCGATAGAGTTTTTCATGTAGCATACAAATGCTCGAATAAAATGCTAATCGGCTCGTTACAAACGCGACATGGCAGTCAGCGGTAATTTTATGCAGAGTTCAAATTATGCAGCTTTTTCCATCGCGAAGCTGCCAGCGAATATTAATTATCTCATGGCTTCCGGGCCGTTTTGAAGCTGCTTAAACATCGTCGCGGCTCTAACGCAACTTGTTACGAATTTCTCACCGGTACAATCAAGTGAGAACCGAGATTTTTACAGGGAAAAATTAGAGAGAAACAACGAATGAAAGAACGGGCTTGTAAGAAAGCGAACGTGCTTCTCCTCGTTAAAGAAGTAATTAATACAACCCAATGACCTGGTTATTCGAATGGTTTATTCAAGATTTAGCCGGTGATTGAATTCATTAACGGGATTTCGCATGTAAAGCAGAGTTTTGTCAGTCGCGAGAATTTTGAGCCCAAAAGGCCAATGCTCGCGATAGGTCTTCAACCTCGCCCTTCTACCTTCCTCCGTATATTTCAACTCGTGAATCTCTCGGATAGTCAACTACCGAAATTCCGAGAATTACTACAGAATCGCGCACACCGAAACTATTAGGTTAATTGCCCGCGAGGACAATGCCGATGCGAAATAGTTGAGAGATACGTACTATCAAGAGAAATATTTCTTTTGGCGGTATTATTTATCGATATTATTTATCGTTAATTACATGGATAAAGAGCAATAGTGATAATGATATGTGAGAAAATGTAGGTTGTAACTTTATATTTGAATATTGTGTCATAAATATAATAATTAAATCAAGTGTAATATTTTCTCATATATTTAGTTTTATATATATTTTATAAATATTTAACGAGAGAAATTTAATTTAAAGAGAAACTTTCTAATTATATTACCTTTAAACTCTCTTCGCTGCAACGCATGAAAATATGTATTACGTTTTGTTTCAATATTTATTAATCGTCCACTGTGTCGATGTCAGAAATTATATTTTCACTCTCCTGGACGTCGTTTGTGAAAATTTTAATTTATTATTTTGAAAGGGTTTAATTTAAAAAACCACCACATCATCGAGTCCGTAGGGAAAGTTCATTTGGTGAAATTGGTGCGAGCTATTTTTGGATTAAGATAGGAATTACTCGGAGAAGTTTGAAAGATCAGCTACGATCTTTCCAATGTAACTTTTGCAAACAGCCGATCCACGATAGTAGGAAGAAGCACAAAGATCAACCGCCTGCTGCAACTCTTCCTCTTCGAGGCTTCCTTCTCATCGTCCTAAATTCGCCGACCGTAAGCTATGCCGAAAGGAACGGAGTGCTTCGCAGGCAACAACCAGAAGCGGGGAAAAAAGCAGACGGAAGGAAGATAGGAGAGAGATAAACTGAGAAGAGAGATGAAGACTCGGGAGCAGAACGGAGGTATCTATTCAAGGAGTCGATTCAGTCTTGAGGCTGCGGATTTCTCGGCAATTGCTTTTGATTCCTCCGGTTAATACGAGGAATCTGAATATCCTCCGGCGTTCCTATTCACGGCTAAAAGGAGAGAAAGATAAGGAAAAGTCTAGCCCATGATCGAGGGAGTATCCATGTATTTTCACCAAAAAAAAAAAAAAAAAAAATTTGCCTCCTTTCCTCCCTTTTTAACTCCCGTTGTTTCTCGTTCGGCTTGTCTTACGTGAGCTAAGCTGTGAGCTAAGTGATGAAAAGGATCAATCGACGATCTCGTTGCGTCGACCGAGGACGTCGCGGAGGCGGCGGGACGAAATCTGCAGAGAGAGATTCAGCGGCGTCCATGGAGATATCTGTATCCCATCGATCGCAGTTTGAGGAAAATGTTTATTGCATCGTATTCGGTAAAACGGTATTTCTTCCCGTCAGCGAGCAATTTTTTGTGCGACGTGCGCGAAAGTCGCGTCCGGCGTTCTTTTGTAATTTCGGAAAGTGGGTGAGCTAAATGGATTGCGCGGGACGTCTTGCGGACCTCTGCGGGCCTCTCAAAATGAATGAATCTGTCAGAAGGATTTATGTGATCCTTTGAAACTCTCGTTGCCCCCTAAAGATTTGTGTCGCCGCGCAATAAGAAGCTCCTACCGGCACATAATTTCAAGGGAACGCCCGGGAGGCCTTCGCCGTCCCGTAATCGTCAGGGATTATCCCCCGAGCGTTCGACGCGCGCGCGTATACGCGGATCGATAATCGAATAACTCGATCACGTCTGAGCAACGTTGCAACTGCAGGCAGGTGTAATTGTATAACCGCGGTGAAGAAGCGCTCTCTTTAAGAACTGCCGAGAGTCCAATTATTAAAGAAATAATCGACAAAGCGGAAATAATCAATGAAACACTCACGTGGACATTGAAACTGAAGCCTGATAAACTACTTTCCCGTTCGTTTAACTTCCTTCCATCATCCCGAAAGACGTATCGCACGTACTAATTCGACGGAAGTTGTTCGTCCGGCCAAAAGGAAAGGAACTCAGCATGCGCGCGCGCGCGCGTCTTCTTTCTCCGCCGCTCCATTTGTTAACAGCGATCGTTAAAATGACGATTATCCGTCCGGACGTAGATTGAACGATGAGTTTCCTTTTTCGACGCTCGGATTATCGCCGCGGATTATGTCGTCACTAGGGCCGTGCGAAACTGTGGCGAGATGTCACGTTCAATTTTTCCGGAGCTGTCCTGTAAGGGCGCGCACGTGCTAACGTCAGGACAAATTTGCGCTAATTATATCCGCTCTCGAAGCGGAGCTTTTCAACCAAAATGCAATGCGTCCCCGAAAACCATTCAGAAGTAGTTTAATTATTCATAATTGTCGGCATTGTTTTCCACCTTCAGCGTAGGTCGGACGATTTCAGGAATTTTCTCTGTCTGCTGAACAATCTCCAACTACCATAAACAGGGTTTGAAAAAACCCGGGTTTAAAAAAAAAAACCCAGCTCTGTGGTTTTTTGGGGGGATCTTATTGGGTAATATATGTAATACATGTATATATATGTAGGAACGCTTAAATTATATACGCGAATCAGTTTTAAGCATATAAAAGATCTTTTTATTTTTATTTATTTCAAAAAAATTATTGCGATGCACTTTTCAAATAGCACTTTAGAATTGAGATGTTTCTGCTCATGCTTACGTTATTAAATAAATACACTGCCGTAAAACTTTCGTGAAATTTTACACGCAAGGAATTAATTTACATGCGACGTATAAATTACCCTTAATGCAGTAATAATTTACAACTACTTAAGAGAAAGTTATACGTGATTAACGAGCGTTGTTCGAAAGGCATAACATTGAAGGAGTTAAGAGACTAGTGACTACGGGTCACGTGACCTGACAAGATTTCGTTTTTGAGGTAGAGCAAGAGAGCGCTGTATAAACTTGCGAAATGTCGCATGTACGCCATGGCGACGACGCGCAACGTGATCATGCAACGACCGGAATCGTACTAGTTGTCACGTACAAACAAGCAGTACAGTTCTTGACGTAAAATACGTTTTTATTCGTCACAGAGAACTACTGGAAAACAGACGAGTAAGCACACGGTGATTTATGCGCGTGTGGCGCTGACACTGCAGGATGATGCCATCGCTCTCTTCTAATTAGCTTTTACCATTTATAAAAATTAAACAAGCGTGTTTTAACAATATAAGTTTATATTAACAATATAAGTATATTTATGATCTATTTGATTTATTTACAAGTAAAATTATATAATTATATCTAATTATATGTTTTTATAAATTATATATTCTATTGAATATTTTAATTTATATTGGTTTGGTCGATACATTTTTGCATTGTATAAATTTGATACTATATAACTTTATCGAGTGTCAATATTTTTGATTTCTGCGATAAAAAGTTTTGAATTAATCACAATTTTAAAAAATTTTAAAAAGTTCTCTAAAATGTACGTTTATCAATCTTGCATTTGATAAAGTAAAATTTCTACGTACTCCAAAAGAAGTCGTGTAAAAAATAATTTTCTAGTTTTTTAGAAAGACTTGAAGAAATCAAGAATATTGACACTCGACAAAGTTATATAGTATTAGATTTATATGATGCAAAAATGTATCGACTAATATAAATTAAAATATTCAATAGAACATATAATTTATAAAAACATATAATTACATGTAATTATATAATTTTACTTGTCGTAAATAAATCAAATAAGTAAATAAACTTCTATTGTAACAAACTTGTTTAATTTTTATAAATGGTAAAAGCTAATTAGAAGAGAGCGATGGCATCATCCTACAGTGTCAGCGCCGTATAAATCACCGTGTCTTTTTAAGAGTTTATTAAATTTTAAAAACGTCATAAAAAAGACATTTTTCAGATACGCGTGTAGTCTGGATATCTTATAATTTCATGTTTTTGCTTGAAAAAATTAATCAAATGTTAGCTAAGAAACCTTCGTCTTTGGAGGGAAGTTTATATCGGTTTCGACGTTGATCGAACTTTCTCGGAGAAGAACGAGTTAAGGGGAGAGTATAACGAAAAGGCGTAATGTTGTTGGATAGTTGAATGACACAGCGGTTTCGAGATCCTCAAACGTACTTCAAGACGCTCCTCCCGCATAAGGATGCTTTCCTCAATACATCGGCGACTGATGATAACCTCTCGTGAAAATATCTTGTTTTTCATTCGTTTCTCTTCCGTCTGCCACATCGTAAGCCGAAATTTGTGAAGTTTCGGGGTCGGTAGAATTGTGCTTTAATTAAAAAGCTCTCATGGTTATGGAGGGTGCTTTATGTGGTTGCTGGAATCCTTGTCGATCGTCTTCACCGGGTCTCTCCCGACTAATTAATTTTGAGTCATAATTTTGACTAATTTTGAGTCACAAAGTCACTACGAGTGCTCTTCTCAAGTGTGTCTTGTGCTATTCAATTTGAAGATGTCGTTATTATTTCAGTTGCTCATTATTGTGTTTTCTTCATTAAAATTACTGAAGAGGGTTCGACAAAATTTGTATTTCCATATTATTCTATTATTTAAAAGTATATATATAAATATTATATACTTTTTTGAAGTAGAATTGAAGTTTACGTATTATATTATATAAAACATTTCTCTCTCTCTCTCTCTCTCTCTCTCTCTCTCTCTCTCTCTCTCTCTCTCTCTCAATGAGAGTCACTATTTGTCGATAATAATTATTGAAAATTAAAATAGTTTGTCGGTATTTTATCAAATTTTTGAAATGTATTATCAGTTATGATTGAAGCTATTATTATCAAAAAGATAGAACGATCTATCTATATTGGCTTGTT
This sequence comes from Wasmannia auropunctata, assembly GCF_000956235.1. Taxonomy (NCBI): domain Eukaryota; kingdom Metazoa; phylum Arthropoda; class Insecta; order Hymenoptera; family Formicidae; genus Wasmannia; species Wasmannia auropunctata. The sequence goes on from NW_012026854.1 coordinate 1,459,540, forward strand.
AGATAAAACATTCGCCAGGATACTACAGTTCATCTCCTACGCCGTCTTCACAATTCCCGCAATTTCGTTCACATTTCCAACGATCCCTTTTCAAAATCTCCTTTCAGTACTGCCTGATTTCAGTCAGTCTGAAAAATCCGTACGCCATTATCCGGCCCGAGCAAGACAGCCGCTTCAAAATCCCGTTACAAATCGCTGCACTCCATCCACGAGGATTCAATTGGCGATATTACGGGATCGCTTTGTCGTGCTCGTCCACTGAGACTCTGGATTCAGTTAATAAAAAGTCGCCGGAAAGATACGGGATATTTGTCAAGAACGGAAATGAACAAAGTAATCTAACGTTACTTACAAAGAAGCGAATATTTTTATTTCTTCGATTTCTCGTGAGAACTCACTTTAAAGTGTGATACATTTTATTCTAAAGAATATAATGTATTTTAGAAAACTTATGTATATTTTTCTAAATTTTGATTAAAAGTTACGTTTTTTTGCTCAATGATTTAACTGATACATAATATTTTATTTTACTTTTTTATATAATTATTGATTTGTAATCAATTTTAAGTATCGGTTAACTGAATCTCACTTTTTCCGTTTATATATTGCAAGTGATGCATTCTGGAAAAGAGTAAAATTAAACTGTGATTAGAAAATAATTGATGAAAATAGCTTTTGCGTTGGAATTATATAAGTCTCGTTACTTTAAACGCTGCGTTACCCGATTGATGATAGCATGTAATAGGTGTGATGTTACGCGATAAATGAACCAATTTCTCGAGGATTTAGCGTGTCTCAATATTGGCAGTTTTAGAAGCGCGCGTATCAAGGCTCCCCTGACTATCCTGGATCACGTCGGAGCCGAGCTGAGAGATAAGTGGTTATCGACGCCAGCAGTGGATTTCTTAGAAAAAAAATCGTCTTCACCTTATCCTAAGATGTATAAATCGCTTGCCGTGCACTTCGGAGGCATATCGATATTTTCTTACGCCATCTTCTTCGGTCGATGAATATACCCGTAACCGCCATAGAAAGGTTATTTATAACATGAGTTAACGTAAGCTTTATGGAGTAATTTATTTTATACGTGAGGACAATAGATTTTTCCCTGTCATTACACGCGGTGTACTATCTTTGTCGACATTTCTTTCAGTCACATTCTCTTATCCTCTTTTAATTCGATTTCGGTTCAGAGTCTAATTTTCGAAAATGTCAAATCATCAACGCAAATCGCTAATACGTATAAGTACCGATCAAAAGATCAGTTTTGAGACATGTACTGCATTACTTTGCACGCACAAATTGAATGTTCAATTAAATTTAATATTATCCATAGAACCAAATCGAATTATTATTCCGGAACCATTTCAATTGGATTATCTACATTTTTTTTTTTTTATTACAATTTGTCGAATATATTTGCTTTCGGCACCTGCATTCACGCGAAAGGTTGCAATTCCCCTTTCACGAAACAGGAAGTTTGTACTACAAATTTGTCCTTTCGCGAATGCGTCCGTTTTCACGCTGTGTATCATTTACGTGCTCTGTGTACACTTGTGCTCTGTCTCTACGCTCACATGGGAAATTCGCGCGAGTGTGTCGCGCGTATGTAGCCGAAAGCGCCAGCGTGGCCGAATTAGACTGCTTGTTCATTGACAGGCTCATCCGCACTTCCGGTAACTCTCGCTTCTACTAATTAATGCTTATGTGAGCTCGCATCCGGGAGCCGTCATCACGAGATCGATAATTCGGCTAATTTGCTGATTATACTAAACTAAGCTTTGATATTGGCGCCAGCCCGTTAATTTCCGTAGCGTACAAAGTTTGTTGGAAAAAAAATTTCCTACAGAGGAAACTGAATTTTGAAGTGTAACGCTGTTATTTTAAGCGTGACAGACATCACACAGAAATTTGAATAAATTAGTCATGTGTACTTTGTAAAAATAATAACATTTTCATTGATTGATAAACATGAGATAGAGTCAAATTATCTCCATGCTCACTATTAACAAATTCAGAAATTGTATTTATTTACCTGTATACTCTACATTTAAAACTCTAACTTAAATATACCTCTGATACGCGCGTGTTTCACTCTCCGATTTTGGAATAAATTCCTACAATAATTCCCGATTTCAATCTTCGTTTGTCGAACTTTTTTTATTTTATTTTACTGGAGACGAGTGTCTATGAGCGAAAATTAGCTTTCATTCGAAAAATGGAAAACGCGTGTTCTAAAGTGCTCTTTCTCGTAAATCGTTTCCTTCTCCCCGAACGATTTTGTCCCGCGAAATGACATAAGGAACGTACCTCGGCATCCTTTCCAGCGGCTGCACCCTCCGCATCCTCGTATCGCGGCGATCTCTTTGATGTTCCCCAAGCACATGCGGGTATCCGCCGTCGGCTCGGAAATAAACGAAAATTGTCAGAAGGGGTACACGCAGATCGAGTGCCCGTTCTTCGTTCCCCGCGATACCGAGTATACCATTAAAGATTTCCATTTCGTTGTCAGTTTACATCTCGTCGATTTAATGGCACTATAATGGCGCGCCAGCATTCGACGGGCTTTGCATATTGGATATCGCATTGTATTATTATATACGCGTGCACAGATTGACGCACGTGCGCGTCGTTAGTGTGACTAGTCGCGGACGGCGGTATACATGTACATACGCGAGAGAGCTAACTGTATTCCCGGAAATGTCGGTGCCGTCCTTAAAACATAATAATTAATTAGCAAACCGAGCACGCGCCACGCGGATCTATCGGCGTAGCGAGACTGCAGTTGATATACCGCATCAGCAAGTTTCGTGGAACGTTATTATATCTGTGCAACGAGGATAATTATTCATGTTGATGGAACGCCGCGTCGCGCCCTTCGTGCCTTATAGCGGAAGTTACTGCGATATCCGCGCCGCTTTCAAGTGGCGAGCGCGCGGCGGCGGCGCAGATTGAAAATCTCCGCGGAAAACGCAGCTGCTTTATTAACGCGATCCGATAAGTTATGAAAGAGGGATTCAAGGGCGGAAGATTGCGATTTCATCTCGATGCGAGAGACTGGACGCGATCAATAAATGTTGCTCTGCGGCACCTTCTTATTCTCTGTGCTTCTCGCGTACGCGTACGCATTATTAACTGCGTTATGTGCTCGTATCGTGAAATAAATTAGATTTCGAGTGCGCCGCGGATAAACTGCCATTCCTGTCGCGGCAGCGGAATTTATGGCCGCGTGCCTTAAAGGTGCCACGTTCTACGTTATTAATGACTGGTTTGTGTTTAATGCGCGGCGGCCGCGCTCCCGCACGTACACTCTTTATATAAGTACGACCGTATCGATGGAAGATGAAAATATTATTGGCCGGCCATTGATCTCGCTGGCAGCTTTGACGCGAGACTAGAACGCGTGACTTTTCGCGTCGCGCTTGATTTTTTTTTGCGCAAATTATTTTCCCTATCGACACTCCGGCCGGAATTAAAATCCGCAGCGCTACTATAATTAACGTCGATCGGATGTAATTACCGACGCTGAGAGAGAAGCTAAGTATCACTCCTGGCGTTCTGCATCTTGAGTGCTCCGCGAAAACAGCGCGTTGGAAATCAATCATTCGCCATCCCTACAGAATAATCATATTGAAAGAGTTTCTTCCGTATACTCATCATCATATTAGAAGTTTATAATTACTCTCCACTAAATATCTATATAAATTGTTATCTAAATTTGACAAGCAAAATAGATTTCAATAAACGATTTTTTAAAGAGAATTTTTGAAATTAGACTTATACTTTATTATCACTCTTAAAATGAATAATTTAGATAATAAAATTAATTATATTATATATCAAGGTTTTTTCCCATAATATATTTAAAGTCGCGTCTAATTGAAAATTTCTGCCGTACAATCAATCATACCATATTTCGCCGTTAAATACAACAGCAGTCGCGAGTCGTTTGGAATAAAACAGCATCAGCTCAGACATCCTAATTAGAGTCGCGAATTCTCAATCGTGAACAACGCTCGTGTGTGCCAGACACGATAGATATCGGCGCTCCGGCCGGAATTAAAACCCGCGGCGTACTAATTAACGTAGATCGGATGTAATTACCGATGCTGAGAGAGAAGCCAAGTATCACTCCTGGCGTTGTTACGCGTCTCGAGTGCTTCGCGAAAATAGCGCGTTGGAAATCAACCACTCGCGTCCCTAATGCATTCGCTGTGATTTGGCATCCGCTCTCCGCGTGCTCTTGATTGTCTTACATATTCGACGTTGCAGACGCGACGTACACACGTGAAAACGCTGCCCCGGAAATGTCTGACGCGAAATGGCAATTCCGCGCGGGGGAAAAAATAGTTATAGAAGATAGAAATGTCAAATCGTCGGTATACATACCGGGTCGAATAAAGATGTATAACACGTGAGTCACCCTGTGATATCAAATATTCCGCGCTTCCGTGAAACCCGGATATCATTACTTTACATTCGTATCTCGGCGGCAGTCGCCGCGTCACGTGATACACATCTGAGAAGAATCTGATAGGGAGAATAAAATAGAATAAGATGCAGTGTATCTCATAGATATCCCGCGGCTAGGCTCCGAGGTTGCAAGGAAGTAGCGACGTAAGGAGTTAGCATATATACTCTATAAATGTATGTAGCATTGGATATGAGAGAGGAAGTAAGGATAAACTAGACGGGGCGTTTTGTACTAGGAATCGGATTGTGAAGAAAAATATTTTTGTTGGTGCTCGAAACTTTTCGTGCTCCTAAAGAAAATACATGTCTCGCGTTAACTTCTTATATACGAATTTAGAGCGCCGAGAGCGCGCATAGATACCGATTACTTTTCCGTCGAGAAACCAGCGTGTCATCACATCTAGGGTTCTATTAATCTAGATCTGTAACCACGGCGTGTGGCTTGCGTATCGCGGTAATGATACGAAGCATCCGAGTTTCCCCGTTAGCCGTCGTAGCGCGCGCGAAGCGACCTCACGTTTCTATCACGATATTAATGGGATGTTGTTTCTGTCAGAAACGAGAAACTATGAGAGACAGGACGCCCGTAAGTAAATATAATCCTCGCTCATGACTCAACGCATGTGCAGAATTTCGTTTTGCATACGCGAGGAGATACATCCCCAGATGCGTGATGAGCTCCGGCGCGCATGATTGATATTTCAGGTATCTAGTTTGCTACATACGTATCTTCTATTGCATGCTTACAGCTTTGCATTTACTATAATGAGTTCTGTATTTTCGCTATGAAATGACGTGAAATGAAATCTACATAACGCATTAGATTACGAGAGTGAAATCAACAATTGCATTTCAATAAAAAAGAAAATTGCAAAAAGAAACTGAATTTTTTGAAGAAGAATGAAAATATCAAAGGTATGAGTCATTTTTTGTAAATTTTTTTTCATTTTCTCGTCGCTTCAGCATACATTATCAATAATTAAAATCTTAAGTAAAACTTCTACAGATTTTTATAGACGCACATCTTGATGTCAGTAGTTTATTTTCCACGTTATGTATTTGACACTATCTCGTAATATTTAATGCTATCTCCATATCGTAGCTGGGGCAAAGGTTAAAATCATTATTTGTAATATATAGGAGGGGAGTTGCGGAGGGTAGTTTGTCGCCTATATTGGCACTTCCTGTAAGTACGTTTAATCCTATTATCGGCTAACGATTGTGGACGGTCATAGTTGTCTTAACTTGTCTAATTATCAGTGCCCAACTTGTTGCTCGCAAACTGAGCAGAACAATAGTTGCTCAACAAGGTGCGGCTAGTTATCAAAGTTTACTAGGATTCCGCCTTTGAGGGTCCAATTAGTCGGCAAGCTATGCAAATTTCAGGTACTTACCTATCGTAGATAGCTTCAAGTCCGATAATAACGAATTAGACACGTAACAAGCAAATATTTGCAGGTTGCATTATATATATGCATATAATACAGGGTATCGTCCGAGGGAACGTCCGAGGCTGTCTAATATTATTTAGCAATTTAAAATACACTTGTAATGCAAGAAACCAGACGTACACAGTAAAGAAAAAATAACTTGATAGCAACGCAATTTTCCAACATAAATATTAATATTGTATTATTAACTCGCAATGTAAGAGCAGCTTGGGATTCTCATTGCTCTGCGTTTGCAAAGGATTTTTTAACTATAGAGATTTATTATCTCTTTCAACTTTAATATGCGTAGCTTTAGATATTAATTTACATATCATTTAAATGTAGAAATAATATCAAATACATTGATCCAAAGGCAAAGTACATCTGCAAGCGTTATAAAAAAAAAAATAGCTGCTGTCGAACCTGTCGAACCAATGCTTTATCCTCCCGCCACTTAATTGCATGATCGTCCGTAACTCACGATCCCCGGCTGTCGCGAAGAAGTCGTATTGGCATCCCCGCGGGCAATCGTCGTTGCAGAAGGCGATCTGCAATTACTGGATATTAGCTACCTCCATTGGCAATCTGTGGCGATCGGAATGCTTTCATTAATACCACGGAGAATGTAGTTATTTAGGGTGGCACGTACGCCGCCGCGCGGCAAGCTTACGCAGAGAACGTGATTTACGAGCCGTCTCGCCGGCTCTAATATAGAAATAGATGAACCGATCGCGGCTTTCTCGACATAACGCCCCGCAGGTTGCGGAAAGGGGGTTGGGTGGAAGGGAGGGGCGAAGGGGGGAAAAGAAGAAAAAAAGGGGCGCGCTCTGGTTTTATCTCGCCTCGGGTGTAAAAGCAATCTCTCGCAACGGAGCTTCGTACGGCCTCTCTCAGCTATGCGCGCGGTGCCGATAGCGATATCTCCCCGCTTGATTCATTAGCGTGGACAGTAATTAAGGTTGTTATGGGCGTGCAAGAAGCGCGAAAGTCCCCGCGCGAAGTATAACCGATCGTTTTGCCCGATCGCGCGACTGATAACCGCCCGGGATCGGTTGGAGTGGACGGCGGACGGAGTGGTTGTCCGATCGCGCGATTTATGGCGCGCTGCAATATATACGCGCGCCGCGCGGCTGCGGCGGCGCGTATTATCCTTCGCGCGATAAATCTCGGCGCGCCGAGAAGAAATACAGCGAAACTCACACGGGCGGGACTCGATTATATTATTAAAATTACGCGCAATGAATCGCGTGTCAGTTCGGCGCGCGTACAGTCGAGATAACGGCGGAGATTAAGCGCAACGACTTAATCGATTAGAAGTTTGCGGCGTCGCTTTCGCTCGTGTGCTATATATATTGATTCTTGTACAAATAACTAATATGTAACATTATCACGTATATATTCTCGTGCGATAACGGAAGCGTTTAATGTCGCAGATAAAATTCGTCGAGCAATATATCGTGAAATATCATAAAGATTTCTTCCCTCCTCCACCGTGTGAAACGGGATGTAACGAAGCGAGTAATACAAGATACGTAACTGAATTCACGGGCGGTCGGACTGAATTACCCAGAAACCGTCGTGATTACGCGACGCGCGCGACCCTAAAAGTTAAATTAGATCTCACCCCTCCCCGAGGGGGATGAAGAATTTGCTCACGTGGACCACGGAGTCGCGGGCAAAGAAACTCGTCGAGTTATTACCGCCATAATCTAGCGCGCCAAAAGTTTTCCCCCGCTGTCCCCTTGGGGTACGAAATAAAGCTTACGAATGGACACGTATACGCCGTAACGTTCGGAATGATCCTCGGAGGGTGCATTTACATACATTACTAAGTGCTTTTTATCGTGCTTTCTTCGGGGGAAGATCGTCTCGTTACGACACGCCGCGTCGCGTCGCGTTGACCGTTGAACAACTTCAAACGCCGATGACGTACTTCCGGCGCGACATCGCAGAGAGATCGTGTCGGGGAAATTAAACGGAAGCGATTTCGTACGTCAATTAATGCATGCGATAATGAGATCGCGCGAGATTCTATCATTAATTGTCCCCATAATTAACAATACGGGGGTGCGGCGGCGCCGACGTTGATATTTAATTGCACGTAGAGACAGTGGGCAAGCTCTCTTTGCGGACCGACGCGCGTAAAATGTACATTTATAATTTAATTTAATCCATCGGGGAGAAGCGATGAGGAATAATGATCGTTGTGCGTCGAACGGCAGCGCCGCGCGAAGGAGACGGCTGCGTTTCCCGGAGTTTCCACAATTACGAGCAACGGCGAGCGAGCAGGCGGATAGTTAAATAAGAGGATCTTTCCAAGTAATGGCAGATAACCAAAAGCGCGAAGTTTGCGAGCGCCGGGGAGTTACCGGCCCGGCGCGGCGGGGCGGCGGACGTGGAGTCGTCTGTCACCTGGAACTTCTTCCCGCTAATGGCACCGCGTGGCAGCGTTAAAGCGGGAGTTGGTGTCGCGTACTTTATGAAACGACATCGCGACGCTTAGCGTCAACGGGCGCTCGTTAATCGAGTAAGAAACCGTCTAATTATTCCGTTTGAGCGGAGGCATTTTCCGAAACAGAGCGGCCGCCAGGAAGGAGGCGGTGGAATTCTCCCGCGATTCCGCTTTGCATTGTTGAAAATCAAACGGCATGATTGTTCTTCGCCGTTCTTACTTTCAATACATGCCAAATCGTCACACGAGACACGCAGTGTTGCGAAGCCAGTAAATATCATTAAATTCTAATGTAGGTCTTCTCGTCATTATATAAAACTAAAAAATTTTCAATAAAGTCAAAGGAAAATTATCTCTCAGGTTTCAATATAATCTTTTCATCTAAAAAGAAATTACTCAATTTCTTTTTCGAAAGAGAAGAGCTTCAGTTCTCCGACTTTACTCAATACAAAGAGCAATTATGATGAAAAAAAAAAACTTACACCGTCTAATATAAATCGCTATGAGAAGCTATAAAGAAGAAGCTATGAAAAATGACTGCTCGTTTATGAATCAATCGGTTAAAAAATACTTATGATTTTTACGAATAACGCGTTAATTACATATTACATTATTTACGTCTTCCCTCGGCTTGATTTTAAAATCTTAGCAGTCAATTAAGCGTTGCTTAGTTAAGCGCGCTAGCATTTTGAGATTACGCTGTATCTATATGTTATCTTAATGAAGCACTTACCGTTTACCTGGTGTAGCCTGGCCTCTTTGTCTCCTGGTGGGATAATGAGGCGGATTATGGATTCGGGAGTTTGCCAGGGCGCGTGATTTTCGCGAAATGAAATACGCGAGACACGATTCTCGTTTGAATCTCTTCCATCGTTTATTTCTATTCACAGTCAATAAATTAACACTTATCGTTGGAAATCATTACGAGAACCGAGAGACGATGAGAATTACGTGTGTGTGTGATTCGTGTGTGTGTGACCATCTATAAACCCCGCAATTAATCAATAAATACAAAATCAGCTTATAAAAAGGTACGACGATATGCGCGCTAATTCGCTGCCGCGATTCGCCGTTTCTCTTCTAGATTCGGTTGCATTCTTTTATCGTTTTTTATTACTTTATGTACATTATACTCGTTAATCACGCGAGAAGAATGGACTAGACCGCTACGTAAACGCTTAATTTCATTCGACCCTATAAGCGCCGCGCTTCGTGGCGTTCTCGATCTCGACTCGAATAAAATTTATTCTCTATTCGCTTCGCCGTCTCGGATCGTGGCAAGACCCAACACCATATAGGCCCTTCCTTCGTCAACGACTCGCTTCTCTCCCTTAAGGTACGCTTAAATTATCCTATTTCGATTACTGCGCCTTGGGTCTACGATTAGAATGAATTTACTTTACATCAAATGCTGCGTATTTTTTTTCCTCCCGAGCTAAATAAAATCACTATCGTGTCTATTCGTATTCTCATAAACTCGTTACTAAATTTAACATCGCGTCGCCCTTCTCGCCTCTGTACTTTTTCTCCCCCTTCCTCTCTCTCTCTCTCTTCCTTTCTCTTTCACACTCTCTCTCTCTCTCACGCATACACACGCACACACGTACGCGCCATGCATACTCAATTTTCAATCATCCCTCTCATGCTCTCTCGCTGTTTCAGCCCCTCCCTTTAATAACAACCACTTCACTCATTCTCCGCACATGTTGGTACTCTCGATGGAACGGATAAACTAGCAGACATCACCGAAATCGACGTACCGTTTATCGGATACGTCCTCCCGGCGCCTCTCTCTCGGATCGTCGGATCATCGCGCAAACTCGATAAAAAAAGTGCCCGCTGATGGAGCGCTCGCGCGCGGGCGGGACGCGACGTAAATCTCGATATTGCGGAACTTCGGTTCTCGGCACGAAAATCGCACGCTGCGGCCGCGATCGAGCGTTAATCGCATTAATCAATCTCGACGTCGATGGAAGCAACTTGCGACTATACTCTCTTTCGTTCGGTCTAATCACAGCCGATTTCCGGGCCGATCGGGTGTTCCATTGTCCCCCCGCCCCTCCACCTTCAATCGCCGCTCCTCGTGTGTGTGCGATCGTAGCGCAGTTGCAGAAGAAGCACGCTCTACGTTACGTGGATTTTTGTGTAAAAAGTGTGTCGTGCGAAACATTTTTCAACAGGCTGTTATCGCGATAACATACTTCCGATGCGATAAACATTGATATGGAGATCACGGCAGCCTCCGTAATCTTCAACTCATATTATCGATCATTTTAATTCGTATATATGGAAGTATCATTATTGGTTGGCTCACTTTCAATACATGTCAATGAAGATATATACCTAACGCTTGCCGACTGTTATCTTTTGATCGTCTAAGACGATTGAAGCCGTGAACAGTAATTGCTTTTTTTTTTGGATACTTTTTCAATTAACTTGTCGATATAGGTATGCGACGTTTATCGTAATATGGCATCGCGATAACTCTCTAAATATCACCGATCGCTTCCGCATGCTGTATATCCGCCGAATAATTGGTGTCGATCGTTCGTTCGCGGGCGGGCGCGCGTTTCTCCCGTGTACTTAATTTCTTTTCCTCCTATTTTTAATTAATATAATGCGCTTCGTCGAGCCGTCGCTGCGTCTCGGTAACAGTTAAAATTATTACTTACGATTTATTATTATCCATCGGGCCTCTCTCGGCTCCCTCCTCCCCGCGTACAACACTGGTCTCGTCAGCCCTGAATTACTCTGATTGCGCTCCCGCGTCTCATAAATTCATCTATGACTTTACACTATACAAGAGATGTACATAAGTTCCAACGGTACGATATAATGTGTTTCGCATTATGTATACAGCCTATAGTCTTAAGTTTTGGCAAACGGGGCAAGGTCAATACAAAACATTCGTTATCGTCCTACGCGTAATATTTATCTATATGTACATACAAAATCTCTGTAACTTTCAACGTTTTCCTCCCGTGGCGTGGTCAATATACACACATGTACAGGCTTTGTTCCATCGTGTCGAACAACTGACATGTCGACGATGGGGGATTGTCGGTCGTTAATAGTAAGCAAAGTCCGAGTGGCGAAAATGCGCGGGGCGCCGCGTTCTCTCCACGTGGAGAAACTTCCGCGGGTTCTCCACGCTACTCCGTACAAAATTATACATGCGAACGGTGGAAAGTAAGTGGGGGGGGATATATATTTCCTCGCGCGCGCGAGTCGAGCATCGGAGGGGGCTTTATTATTGAAAGGTCGCGTAAATCAGCTAAGTAAGTGAAAAACCGCTCGTAAGGCATCCTGTGATAATACGCATTTTTTTTTCCTCTCCACGTTACCGCTTAAGGTGGATCCTCACGAGTTTCGCGCGCGTTTGTATTAAGCGAAAAGTTTGTCTCGAGTGTTGTCCCGGGGGGTTACGCGATTCGTATAATTATCTCGTTTAGCGCACGTTTCGACGCGCGCGTGTCATCTTTCAGCGGCGAGACTATACGAACGAACGTTACAAAAAAGCGAGTCCAAAATATAACGAGATAAGAGATCGCCGTTCAACGAGAGACGAGAATACTCGATAACGCTGGCAGTTTTTGACGAACGCACGTCGGGCGAGCTATATAGCATTTGCGGTGATTAATCGCGAGGTTGTCCCAGACAAAGATAAAACCGGCAGACAATATCAAACGTGAAATCAAAACTAACGGACGCATAACGTTATATTGGATCTTCATTCGTGTTTTCTTTTTTTCCTCTCTCCCTTTTTTTTTTATTTATTGTACGTAACGGATCGCGACGACGATTCGCGCGACGCAAATGACGGTCGCCGCGCCGGCCGTTGTCTTCTTTTCTTTTCTACCTATTTGTTAATCGATCGTTATATTGCTACCGTATCACATAGTATTCGCTTATTATTAATTACACGGCTACACGTAGAGGCGCGATGTGACTTGGCGGTTTCGAGATGCGGAGACAGCCGTTCGAGATGCATCTCGTACGGACCGAAAACGCGGGACGTGAACGCGAAGAAAACTTCGCCCGGGATGCTCCGGGGAGCCCTTGTTACAATTGCTAGAAATTCGCACGTTTCGCGGAATTCTTGCCGCAGCGCATCCAGAGACACGGAGTAACAAAATGTCCCTCCCGACATTAATATCGGAGAGATATTACATCGAGAGATATTAGAATTTCCATTTCGCGCTCGTGACAAGAATTATCAAACGAAGTGAGACCATTCCCCCCCCCCTTCCGCGGTACTTTGTCAACAACAATAACATGGAAATGAGATATTGCTTTGCAAGATATTTCAAATCGAGATGCGATTGAGCGCAACGATGATCATCGCAACGAGCGGACACGGCGACAACTATCGATTATTATTACACGTGTATCGTTAGCAATTTCGTTAGATATAAAATTGCTTCAACTCTGTGAGCCGTCCGAAATGGAAGAGACATCTTATCGCCAAGTACGCTCGTCAGGATCGCTAATTTCAGGAAATATACTTCTCGTTGGATATATAAAATGCCCGAGATATTCCCCATTGTTGATCCCGATATTGCCCAAGTAATCTCGTGGACGAATCGTAGGCACCGGTAGCCTGAAGACGATCGTGACCGTGTAACCCTTTGAATCCGAACTAAGGCCGCTCCATTAAGTCGGTTAATTGCGCGATCCCCCTCCTAACTCTCTCGTATCTCTCTTACCTTCGAGCTAAAGTCGCGCCACGACTACCGGTCTGTTGCGATGTTTCTCACTGGTAACTCGCGTCGTTGCTTTGACTCTTATTACCGCCCTGGGAAGTCGGCGACGCTCTGCTGAAGCTGCCGAAGGTCTTGGTCGGCGAGTCCGACGCGGCGCTGGCGGTGGCGAGCACCTTGTCCCTGGGCGGGGGCGCCGAGCTGATGCTGGACGAGCTGACGCCGGAGTCGCTGGACTTCTCGCTGAGGCAACCGCGTTGGCTCAGCCCGGTGACGTTGCCGGTGCTCTCGAGGCCGAGGTCATTGGCGCCGCCGACCATGTACTTGGCCATGCCGCCCAGCTTCTCGCGGCCGCCCTCGCAGGCGTCCTCGATCACCACCGTCTCGCCGAAGTTGCCCCGCTTCGCGATGTACCGCACGTTGCCGCCCCGCAGTAGCGGCGACTTCTCGAACTGGCCCTCCTTCTGGCTCGTCACCGAGCCGGAGATCGGTATGTTGGGATGGAAGTCGTCCTTCGCATCGGTCAGACCGCCGTCCGTGGCGCCGGCACCGCCGGTGCTCTTCGTAACGGCCGTCGCGCCGTCCAAATTGTTCTCCCTCGACAGCTTCGTCGACGTCGTCGTTGATTCCGGGCTGATGGTCCGCCGACTGGTCGTATTCTTGTGCGCGTCGTAGCAGCCGGAGTCCCGTGGGAACTGGCGTCGGTTAAACGGGGAACAGTGGCCGGACGTCTGGCCGGAGGTTAAGACCAGACGACTGACCTCGTCGCCCTCTGAACTCGAGGCCAGGTCACCCTCGCTGCCCGCTGTAAGGGTAGGAAAAGGAGCACGCGCGTGAGATTTTGTAATTTAATTACCGATTTTCAATGAGTTTGTTATTAGATTAATAATTTTGAAATACATGTAAATATATGTATAATCTAAAATGTAAATATATTATTATGTTGTGTGTGCAATGAATTTCATAACAAGATTTTTTAAGAATTTTTGGAAAGTAAATAAAAACTAAAAAAGTTAAATAAATAAAAAGTTAAATAAATGAAGTTAATAAAGTGTAAAATAAAAATAAAATTTCGAAATTTTTTATTTTCATATCCCACATTTTAGAGAAGTTTTAATAGTTTAAAGTTGCACTTTTAATCTCCTGTGTATTAAATAATGAAAGAGCTGTTCCATTTATATGAAATTACGATACAATTTTAAAGATGTATAACTTGTATTAATTGTAACATGATATATGCAGCAAGACAAATAGCAACGATGATGAAAAGGGCTTCGGGGAGACGTGAATAATACATATGTAGCTGCTACGTTCGGTATACTCACACTGAAGATCGTGTAGGAGTTGCACGGCGGTGAGTATCTTGGCACGATGCTCGGGTTGATGTATACGCAAATAGTCCAGATCCGCCGCCTCTAACTCCCTGAAGAGCTCCAGATCCTCGTATCCGTTCAGCACAAAAACTGGAATATGTTCCTGCGCGAGCGTAACATTCATCTTTGAGACGCTACCTTCCATCTTAACAGAGCTTTGAATAGTTCACTTGTACAATGAAACGCGCTCGCAGTTTAATACATTCGGAGAAGAGGCTTACGGAATTCTTATAAAATTATCCTTAAGAAGCTTACGGAATTTCCCTCTCAGCAATATTTCTCACACTGTGATTGGAAAGCTTTCCGAACTAAACGTTATATCGTCGCGATTTGAATATGTGCACTGAAAATGATATAATCTCAAACTGAAAAATAAATTTCAGAGAGAAGCAAAAAGTTTTTTTTTTTTCTTATTCCATAATACAATTTTTTTCCCTATTTAGTCGACCTTTGCAATTTAAGAAAAATTCGTTCTTTGCAAAATACATGTCTCGATGTTATGAGACGATGTCTAAAGGATAGGACAAAAGATCTCTGAGGGAGCTCGATTTAGTACGGAGGAGTATCATAATTACGACGGAGTTCGCTTCAAAGAATCTAAAGTATATCTCGTGACCTCGAAGATATTCCAATAATCAAACATTTCAGACGGACTGTACAGTCACGCGAGATTTAACGACGGTCTCGGGCAATCAGCCGGATACTTTGGATCTTTATTCGCTGATATAATTCGCACAGAGGGCCATTCCGGCTTCAATTAAGTGTATACCGGGACGCTGAAAAGGCGCACACGAATCTGCGACGCTCATTAAACGATCGATCATAGCGGCTTAATTAAGTGGCACGGCTTCCTGAATCGGAAACGACGTTTCCGGTACAGCGACTCCTCGCCCTATCATTTCGTCCCATCCCTTCCTGTCGCTTCCGTACCTTCGACTCAGGAGACCCTGCGAGACACGCCTCTTGACAGTGAATCACGATCAAGTCTAATCTGTCGTCGAATCGCGAGGCTGTACATAATACCCGAGGGAACTATACTGAATATTGCTTTATGAATAATTTAGAATCAATTTTTTTTCTTCTAAAATAAAATTGCGAGCAATATTTAATAAACGTTTAACATCCAACATGAAATATTAATATAATCAATATAAATAAGTCTTAATGTAATAACTTAAGATTTATATAATTAAGTCTTTTTTAAATAAAGTTTCTGTTGAAATATAAAAATAGAATAAAATTAAAACTAACTAAAAATAAGATTTTGTTATCTATTTAGATTCTTGGAATTTATTAATCCCTTAACTCGATACTTTGATATAAAAAACAATTGCCAATTTGATTTTTAATATTTGCGATTGGAAAGATATATGACGCAATTTCGGGATATTCCGTACGCATAGCGAATGCTGGAGGTAAATCAGAAAGAAAATTAACGACCAAAAGGAAATACCAGGACGTATAGCAGGTGAAGATAAAAATGAGCAAGGCGGAGACAAGGAGCGAGAGACGGAGAGAGAAAAGGAGACGAATAGGAAGAGGGGGGAATCGAACAAAAAGAACTCGTCACGGTCTGCGGAACCTGCAAGTTGTATAAGGTATAAGCTGGAAAGCTGATGCGGATGGTGCGGGAGGACGCGAGAGAAGGGATGGCGCGGAATGGGAACGGGGAATGGGAGCGCGATAGGGACACCGAATAAAGAAATATATAAAAGCAAGTTCTCTACTTTGCATTCGACGCCATGCAAATGCGAATCAGTTTGTTCGAGCCGCGGCGAGATATTGCTCTCTCTCTTTCTCTCTCTCTACCTGAAGATTCATTCTCTGCAAGAGCTCTTGAACGGAACCCGGCTTCTGCCTGTATCTCTGACCCCACTTGCCCCGCTCCGGTTCCCCCCGCCTGGGCACCCTGTCGTTCAGTATCTCGACGTTTATGAACTTGAAGTGGCCTATCCTGTTGTGTACGACGCCCTTCCACAGCCCGCTCTTGTTCATCTGTACCACATCGATTACGTCTCCCTTCTGAAACAACGTTGCCACGCGAGCATTCGTATAAAGGGAAACCCTTTCGTCACGAATACGTACGATCGAATCGCGCATTGTCAAGTTTCTCCTTTGGATGACTTGGAAAAACGGAAGACAATGAAATACGCGAAAAAAAAAATGTTATACGAATTCCAATATAATTTCCACTCGAATTAATTAAAAAAAAAAAAAAAACGGCGATTAATAGCAGCGAGCTATTAGATAGGTACATTCGCCAATTAAGCAAGTCGTGCTTGCAGGTAATTACGATGAAATTTGCCGTGTCGCTCATGCCGTTAAACTTTACGGAGTTTCGCATGGAATTTCGATTATCACACGGAAGACGGACCTTGAACTTCAACGCGTCCTTGTCGTAAGGACTGGGCGTGTAATCCACGAGCGCCCTCGCCCGACACAGGACCGGGCCGATGGACGTCGGGCTGACGGCGTCTCTGTCCTCGCAGGATATCGAGCTGTGATTGCTTCCCGCGCGCACCAGGGCCTGCGTGCTCGATCCGCTGCCGCTCGGCAGGCTCTCGACGCTGCTCGCGCTGCACGGGAACGCCTCCGAGGACGCGCGATCCTGGCGCAGCCTCGAGATCTTTCGCTGCACGTCGTGCCTTAAATTCCTCGCGCGGCCTGCGATACCCGCCCTGGCGTCGCCCTCGAGCAGCGCGCTGGCCTCCGACTGGAAATTTTAATTGAGTTTTGGAGAACATCGGGGTCGCACCGTGCCCGGAATACGTGCTCCATCGAATGCATCGGGAAAGGCGCGGCGACGCGCCGGTGGCGCGTTAATTAAATCGAGGAGCTATGTGAAATAGGGATCTCCATTGGCCGAGCCGTTTTCAATAATGCATTTATGGCGCCCTGGAATGTGACACGGTAGAGAGTTGCGCGCAGGGCCGATGCCTGACATGAAAAGTATATCATCTTGATCGGAACTTGGGAGAGTCGATTTATATTTACATTAAATAATCATCGATCATTGCACGATCGTCGCGAAATAACTGCAATTACCATCGTCTATTAATTGCCGAGCCTCATTGGATGCATATTCATCTCTGTTACGATTAATTACTTGCGCTCTCTTCTCTTTTCCCAAAATATGTATTATCACATAACTCCACGAATTTTTAGAAATAGAAACGACAACTGGAGACATTTTTTTTTTTGGTCGTTATATTCAATGCATGCATTTGCATTGGAAACGCGATCGTGAGATATTTCGATAGAAGCGAATTATTCTCGTCTCGAATCTATACGCTGACGTCAGCTTGTCAGTGGAACAGATCAAAACGTGTTGCGGTTGTATAATTTGTCTGGAGGGGGGGGGGGCGGTGCGGTGCTCGGGTATATTTTTCACAATAGTGAGACACTACTCGAAAGCATGCTGCATTAATGAAGCGAGGAGTAGGTAAATGGTGCGAGCGTGAAATCCTCAGAGGAAATCAATGTGCGTTCGAAATAAGAATGAAGATGGAGTACGCCAATTTCGTTTGCGTAAATTGCCATGCAATCCAATCTGTTAGAACGACGTGATCCTCTATACATATATATATATATATTATATATTATATACATCCGTATTTCCCACTGGCTTACATAATCACAATAAAACGCCGTCACAATGTTATGCCGTTATCCTGTTATCAGCGGAGAGATTGTATATTACACGTCGTTGTTACAAGCGACGCGTTTATTAAGTGATAGACATACTCATTATGAGGCGATATGACCAAAGCCCGTACTTATGACAGACAATCTACGACGTAACTGTGGCTTTAATGCAAATGCGAATTAACTGTCGGGATAAGATCGATAAACTCGGTTTCACGTTATCGATATCAAACACCATGAGTAATCGTGATTGAATCAAATATTATGATAAGATTTCACGATAAATATCTATTGAATATAAACACTTTTACATATAATCGACTTTCTGAGCTATTTTTTTCTTTTTTATCTATAATCTTCCAAGTAAAATCATTTTGTTACATTACTTTGTTACTAATAGAAATGTATTGCGTGGTCTGTGTTTCAAAGGATGTATTTTTTTCTCTCGAAAAATTCACGATAGAGAATATTTCATAATACTTTTAGTTTATTTAATGCGAGTACTCGGGGCGCAGAAAAATCTTTCTATGACGGAACAAAGAACAGAGCGGGAACGCAATACTTTGTGATTCTACTAATCGCCCGTCAGTGACGGTTGTGTGCACAGGCACGTTTTTCTTAGTTATCGTACTGTTTGGACGCGCGCTACCTGTATCTATTCGTATATAATAGTGACTAAAGAACGCCATGCATCTGAGTGTACGCGTAGAGAAATGGCGAAGAAGGAAAGGTGCGGGGCAAAAAAAAAGATAGAAATGGAATCTGCACGTTTTTTCACGACGTGACTGCTCTCATACGTACTGTATGCACGGCGGCCGAGTGTTGACTCTCGAGTTCTTCTTGATCTTCGTAGTCGCTACTCTGGCTCGGCGACAGTCCCTCCTCGCCGCTACTCCGACTCTAAAACGTTGACACCTCGCAGAGACAGTTCTAATGGTGAGATGTATACGAAAGGAGGAAGAGAGCGGGGCGGCACACTATGATGGATCTAATAGCGCGCGGATGCTGTTAGACAGGGCGACGGTTACGGGCATATCGCTAGGTAATGTCGGACACGGGACCGCCACCGGATGGTTAGAGCAGATGTGATGAGAGGCACAGAGGCATCAAGTCCCAAGGCATATACAGTATCCAATGTCAAAAATATTATACCGTACGTGCAAGCGCGAGGGCCACCTCGAAGGCGTTTTTATCTCGAGATGATTAGACACTGCAATGGGTATTCTATAAAATATATACGATATTTTAGTTTACAAGAATTTTTAGAACAATTTTCTAAAATTATATAAAATAATATGAAAAATCTATTATCTACTCTCAAATATCACAACTTCGCAAACAATTGCGTGATAAAATAGTTTACAGATGAAATATTCGTTAACATTACGATTATACTATTAAAACATTTTGTAATTACACAGTCTATTGTTTCCAACGTAAAACGTTTAATGTTCCCTTCGAGGTGACTTTCGCGATAAACTAAATAGTAGCAGCAGATATACATGAGTCCAGGGGTTAAGTATACAAGTGTTACACACGACGTGTTAACCACGTTATACACTCGATATATTAATAGAGAGGGGGGGGGGTTGCGTGTTACATGAGAAAATAAATAGCGTATGCAGGCTACGCCGGTTTAGATGGGTTAGTGATATACTTAATATTGGCGTGTCAGTGTGTGAGTATTATTTATACACATAGAGGCTGTCAGTGCTGTGTAGGCGTCAGAGCAGGAAATGAGGCACCTTATTCTGGCGCTCCGATCAGATCATGAGGTTCTCCAGTTTTTGCTTAAAACGTCAAGCACGAGTATTATAACGTTGCACGCCTAACTATCACGATTGAACTACAGTAAAGGTATAAATGAAATATATATAGACGTGTATAAAGCGCAAACCATAGATCATGCTTCATCGAAATTTTTAAAGCGGTCATTTTTATCCATCAATCTTTTATAATCTTCTTAAATGTCAAATTCCTTAGTGATTATATTACGAACTTTATATATGTTTCAGGTTCTTATATTGCATTTTTATAACCAGTATGCTGCAATATTTCATCTTTATCGGGGAGAAACATCGATGGACGAAAAAGAGGGGGAAAGAATTATTAAGAAAGCACACAATTCCCGGCAGTTCAAACAAAACGCTGGTAAATGCTGAGGCTCCATCGCGGAAGTGGTATCTGATCGTTATCGAGTTTGCGAACTCGGCGAAGAATAACGTTTGCACGGCGGACAGGGAAACTGGTAGATTCGACGTGATTTCTCAACGCAACCGCCGGGCCGTCGCGCCCGATTCCTCGCAAACAATCCGTAAATCTCGCGAATTCTCATTGTCCGCCCGTCCGACGGATGGATCGAGTGGCTCTCGGCGCTTAGATTCACCGAGGCAACACGCCGGAAACTGACCGGAGCACGGCAGCGTCTCTCTCAAACGTAGCACAGCCGTTACGTTACAGCGATCGGTCACGAGGCGGGGAATCCTTCGCGAGGGAATCTTTCGCGATCTGACGCGCGCGAGATAAGCCGAACGAAAAATCCATATTCATGAATACGTGAGTATCCTCACGCGTCTGTAGCATCTAATTAGCCCGGAATACTCCCCCATCTTTCATTTTTCGAAGACGCTCGGCATAGATACAGTATAATGGCTCGAGCGCGCGTACGTCGCGCGCCGGACAAGCGTACACAGGTGGGTTAGTAGTATATGGAAATTTGGGCCTGGGTGTGCCTGCGGGAGAGGGTGATAAGGGAGAGAGAGAGAGCTACGTCATCCATAGATTCGGCAGATACGAACATATCTGGGAACCGGGCGGCGTTGCGCGTTGCTTTGCGGTGACGTTGCGTCGGTGACGGTGTTGGTAACGGTCGTGCTAGTGGCGGCGGGGTGACGCTGATTGGGTCGGGGTGAGACCGAGTGATGTTCGTGATGATGGCGATGGTTGTGACGGTGCTCGTGGTGATGCTCCGGCCGATCGGGATGGCGACCGCCCATCGGAGGCTGGTCGCTCCTACTCGTGTCCACCGACACAGTCGACAGTCTCGAGCTCACACTCTGCAGCCCCAAAATTAAATAAATCACGCCGGTGACGTACGCCCGCGAGAAGGTACAGGCGCCGACCTGTCCCCTCCAATCCCCTTCCCTCCCCCCTCCCTGTTGTACGCCCATGGGATCCGAGCGGGGATCGGATCTGCGCTTCTCTCACGGGGGAGATCGAACTTGGTCGGGCGAGGGCTAAGGGAACCCGACAGTACCCCCGCGTCCTCTCTGCGTGGTGCGCTTATCGCAACGCAGTGACTTAATGTAATTCCGCTATGGAGTGACGGCTACGATCTAACGGGATTTATCCAGACTGGATTCGGTCCTTCGATATTACCGCCTCGTCGCAATAATATTACCCGCGACTTAACGAGGTTCGTGACTTACTTCGGGGCACGGTGATTCGGTAATTTCGAGCGGCCGGAATCACGAGGCGGGGTTAGCACGTGTTCGTTTCGTTCACTTTGTCAAGGGCTAGTTAACCACGCTACTCACCCCGTGAATAAGAAATTACAAAAAGAAAAAACGTACCACAAAAATATTACCGATCTTTATCTTTAAGCCACTGGCTTTTGACACTGACGCTTATTTATTATCAGATATGAACGGTTCCGCCGCCTATGACTAGGATATTAAGGCGTGTAAGACGGTATAACGTCATTGTACCAGCAGCAAAGGAATTTCCGCTTGAACACGACAATGTTTGTATAATGCAACGTTTACAAAGTGACGCGCGCGATAGTTGCCCGGATTGTCGCTTGACAACGGTGGACTTACCTGCACGTCGCTACTCGCGTAATCTCCGCTCTCACGAGAAGCCCTCGAATGCGTTAAGGGTATGATCGTCGGCGGATTATTGTGACCCTGAGGAACAATGAGACCTCGCATCGTCGATGTTGCACCTTTCCTCGAGCGATCGCGCGGCAAACTGATATCGCCGGCTGTTCGAAGAGAGATCACACCCTCGCCTCGGTTCTCCGGTCTCATATTCAGCGTGAAACACACCCTGATATATTCGACGGTGTCATTTGATATGATAATGGACAGATCTATATTTTTTTTCTTTTCGTGATTCGTAACTATATAGTGTTACATTTCATAATATTATTCTGATATTATCAAATGATAATATCAGAATTTTTTGTATCCGCGATAAATAACTCAGGTTTATTTATTCGTATTTCAAATTGCGAAAATGTTACCTTCCATTCTGGATAGTCGCGGTGGGTACCGGGCCGCCGCTAGCTCCCATAAGGAAGTCTTCGGGATCCGACTCGTAAGGTGGTTCGTCGTACCAATGACCGCCTGGCCCGGGACCTAAACCACCTGCGCCTCCGCACCGCGCGTCTTCGTCGTACATGTACGTATCATCTGCGAATTATCGTTTTGCTCTCTGATTTCCGAACATCAGCATCGCGATAATTTCAATTTCCAATTAAAAATTAAAATAATAGAAAGCACATTAATTTTTGTATATGTATGGCATCTTGACAAATTTTGCAAAAACAAAATTTCAATAATTTAAATTGATTACTGTTTAAAAAATAACTTTATAGAAAAAAACAATTTTTTTTATCGGGAGAGAAGGTATTAAAAAAATATCATGAAAAAATAAACATTTGAAGATTTTAAAAACTTTTAATGAATGAATTTGTGTATTATGTCCTAACAATGTACTTTTCAGAATATGTTAACCAATCATCGGATATAAAATATTAATGACGAATGTCGAGTTAAATTACGTTTAATGAAAACGGACTTAAAAATTTAAATCCTCTTCTGGTATAGAAACTTGGGCATGACGAGCGTGCATGCGATTATGTGAAAGAGCAGAGATAGAGATAGAGAGAGAGAGAGAGAGAGAGAGAGAGAGAGAGGGTTTGGAAAATGAAGATGGCGGGTACTAACAATAACGAGATTAGTTCGCGTACGCAAGGGGTTTCGCGACGCAGCCGTGCCACAGCAGCTTTGTGAATAGGAAATAAAACCACCGCAGTGATGATAAATCGACAATAAAGAGCATAGAGCATATTCTATTCATGCTGGAATGTGTGAAATAACATTAGCCGCACATCGTAATCACACTCATTCTTAATTATTTTCATTATGTAAAAATTCACGCGTTATTAGTTTCACGAGTATTTCCTTGTTCCATTATTTAATTTTAAACGTTTGAGAATTTCCTCGATATTTTCAATATGTAAAATAGAAATAAATATTAAATTATATATATATGAAACAAGCTTCTCCTAAAATTATATTCAACTATTTAATTCCTTTTGCCTCGAATATACATTATTATAATAAGAATAAAATTAAAAATGATAGACACTAACGTAATAAAAAATACGTTTAATATTAAATACGATTAATGTTAATAAGCTTTGTTGTTTAAAAATGATAATAAATAAAAAATTATATATATATATAATTTAACAAACTCTATTTAATAAACATAGTTAAATGTAATTAAATAATATTTTCAATTTGCATTTTAACAATTTCCTTTTAATAACAGTATAACTCTTACATTGTAGTCTCTCAGATAGCGCTTTTTATTACATTTCAGCTGGTATTATTGTTTATGTTTTATTTTTTCCTTTTCACATTCAATGTTAATTGAACAAACCAAAAGCTTTTATCCTTTCTCTTTTTCCCGTACAAATATCTTTTTGCGTGGCATAGGTATCATTCCGGTGCGCCTCCACTTTATCGTAAAAAGCTGCTGAGGCTACGGGGAGCGAGATTTTGTGAAAAAGACTACGAGGGGAGCCATCAGGAAACGAATGCTCAAAATGAGTCTCGCGAGAGCGAGCAGCTACACATACGAGGTGTTAGGCATTTGGGAGTCGATTCTCATACCGGCTGGCACGTGCGCGTTTTGTTCAACGCGCGCACGCACACGGCCGCATTGCCCCATGCGCGCGCGCGCGCTTGCGCACAGACACATACGCGCCTGTACGTACATACACACGGACAGAGGTGCGAGAGAGGGCGGGTTATAGGTCGTGGAGAGACGAGGCGACAACTAGCTGGAGGTTAGTCCTTGATGTACTTACCCCCAGGGAGCTGACCCCGTCCGTCTCGTCCTAGCTGCATTAAACCCTGCCGGATATCCCTCAGTATCTGAAACAGCACAATGTCGACGTCCGTGAATAAACGTTTATCTGGTATTGTGATTAAAACTGCTATTAGCCGCGTTCGCTCTGGTGTTTGCATGCCGCGGGATTGCTTTCGTCGTAGTCTCGCGACGGACGAATTCGTTTGAAAGATCGATCGCGCGCGGAGTTACGCGTAACTAAATTTGCCGATTTTGAACAAAAAAAATCGCACTGGAACAAATTGATTTTACATCGCGGAAAATTTGTTATAATACTCTCATTATTTATCTGATGAGAAATAAAAGGGGAAGAATCGATTTTCGAGTTGCCATTAAAGGCGCGCTTCTACATATTCCGGGAAAATTATATTGTACGAAGATATATGATGGTTTCGATGTGATTAAGATGAAGATGATGGCTCTCGATATAATCGATGCAGAAGAGAACTCATTACCCTGGGATCTCTCATTACGTAAGCTGAGTACTTGCGAGTTGATTTTTATGTCTTCTTGTGTTAGATCAAGTTTACAAAGTTTAAGCGCAATGATTAGGACTTAATCCTTGAGAGGTCCCCCGATATGTAACTATTAATGAAACGTTATTTAAATACGTCAGAATCTCTCATTAAACTTTGCAGCACGTCCAAGGATCGCTTCTACGCAAATTGCGTTTCTACGTAAGTAGCTAATTGAAGTAATGGCGCGCCTAAGGACTGAATTTCATGCCGGGAGATGCCCTGCGCCACCGGTAGCGTAATCACGTGTAATCTAAATGGTATTACCGGGAACTTACATGCGCAAGGTTCTTTCACGGGCGGATAATCGCCGTTATCCGGCCAGTATTGGACCACCGTCGATGTTTTTGAGATCTTCGCAAACCGAGTACGGCGGAGGCAAAGAGACGGAGGAAAGGATAAAGGCAAGAGAGGGACTGTGTACGTGTATCGCGGTTTTTCTTACGGTCGACGACCGCGAGTCCTCGATAATCGCGGTTGGAATAAAACGAAAAGCGATTATCGGTCAGGATGCCGCAGACGTAATGTCCTGATGAGGGACAGCCCTGGTCGAAGGTTGTTTCCTGGGCGAGAAAAAAGACCGGAATAGCAGTTCAGGGCGGAAGAAGATGAGGAAGAGGAGGAGATTGTCGGAGGTGGTCGCCCGCGGCTGTGTCGGGTCCCTACCGAACCGAAGTGAAGTGAAGGCCGAAGCGAGGGATAAGAAGCCGGGAGCAAAGGGAGGAGAGAACAGGAAGGAAACGTGGCGGGAAAGGGAGAGGGGGGGGGAGGTCGGGAAGAGAGGAAAGAAAGAGGAGATTCTCCGGGGAGCAATAAACCCGCGGAGAAGGTAGAGGTGACACTAAAACTTTTACACGGATAGCGACCTTTATTTCCATATTGCTCGCAGCCTCAAAGGAACATGGCCGCTTTATTTCTTCCAACGGTCCTCCTTCGGTATCTCCGCCCTTTTCTCATTCTCGCCTTCCCCCGCCCCCCTCCCCCCGATCCGCGCACCCCCGTACCGCGGAAACGCGCGGCGGTCCGCGATGCCGACGCCGGTTTTCGACAATTTCTGGCGGCCCTTCCTCCCTCGCCGCGCTCCCCAACTCTTTTTAAAACTTCGCACAGAATTCCACGAAGCTTACGTTCGCGTAATTAAAACTCTCGGCTCGTGCGCCCAGTTACGACGTTCGCGCCGTCGCCCGTCTGCTTTTACGCGCGCGATCCCTCCCTCTAATGGGCAGTTTTTGGCATGCAGCGATGGTAAGGGGAGAGAGAGGGAGGCTTCCCCCCTCCCGTACGGGGAGAGATTCTCCGAGGATACGCGACACACGTAACGAGCTGCAAGCTGCGCCGCCACGCCGCCGCGGCGTTACCTCCCGATGTTGTTACGTGCGAGGCGTGTGTAATGCGTCGCTCGAGTGTTCTCTCGCGTGAAGCAACGCGTTACACGCATGCACCCGCTTATGCATGAGCCGCACGGTACACAATGATTGCATCGAAACGGTCCCGTTTTGCGTCGAAACCGCCACTTTTCCCTCATTACTGGATATCTTTGGAATTTGCAGAATATTCCCGTGTCCGCCGTGTTTTCTACGTAGATAGAATTTTTTCGATTAATTTCAAATCTATTTTATTTTAATAAAAATCCAACTGGACGCAACATTCACAAATATCTTGATATTTGCAGAAAATTAAAACGCTTAAAATAAATTTCATTTCAAATTCGAAAAAGAGGATAAGGCTTTGTTTTATTATTTATCAATGTGCAATTTAATTTTTAAGAAGTCCTACACGTTCAATACAAATCCTTGCATTTATATATATCTTTGCATTTATAGATCGTAATCCTTTATATCTATATAAATCCTTTATATCTATATAGTCCTCAAAAACTAAATTTTTTTATCATAAAATGCGGAATTCCGATAGTACAGAACATGGTCCCAATAAATAATGGCGTCGTAGATAAGAGAAGCTGAGGAGGGAAGACTTCGATTTTTATATGACACATGAGGCTAACTTTTTAACGGAGTTAATTTTTTAATAAAGCCTCGCGCGCGCGCACGCGACATTATCCCGAGTTACCTTTTCAAGTAGTTAATTTAGTCTCTCCTCTGCGGTCTCTCCTTTATATATATTTCATTATAAAACAGATAAATTAACGACGATAAATTTTTTATCGAGGATTATCATTAAAAATTGACAAGGAAAGGGTATTGTTTATCAAAGTTAATCTTGGAGAATGTCAGATCGGATGGACGGGAATAATGAAAAGGGCTGTTTATTAAAATTTTTATAGAGCCTTCGTCGAGTTAGCTGATCGATTTTATCGCGAAGTTATTCTGTCCTGATAATTCCCGCAGCTTTCCTTACTGAAATTTTCAAGTCCAGCATTCATCCAATTTTATCGTTCAATGTCGTGCCCTGATTAAATTAAATATCCTCTCCTCCCTTCCAATTAACACTTTTATCTTAATTAAGCAATCGTAAGCTATAAAATATTATTAGCGACAGACAGCGTAAAGTATGTTATATATACGATGAAATACGCGACGTGTCCTTGGCTTACAGTTCGCGATCGTACGTACAAGGCAAGTAGAAGAAGAAGAAAAGCAGAAATCTCACGCTGGACGGGCATATACGACGCGAAACTACGCGGCGGAAAATAAGAAAAGTACGAAAAACCTGCGCGCGCGTATATATATCGCGAGAGATCGTGCATAAGGAATTCACGGCGCAACGTCGCGGTATACGCATTGACGATTATGATGATATCACGCTGATCTGGCTACTTTGCATAATAAGAGGTATCAAGTTGGCGAAAGACAGTCCGAAGAAGGGGGTTAGTAGGGAGGATACGACGAGCGGGAAAACGAGCTCGTGCGTACGTGGAACGGAGGGAGACGGGGCGACGTAGGAGGATACGCGGAGGGAGAGAGCTGAGGTAAAGAGAGGTCTCGGTGATAGCACATACATGCAAATTTCGTCCTGCGAGAATTCCGTCCTGCGGGAGGCAGGATTGTATCGGATAAGGCCACCGGCTCCCAGGGCCAATATCAGTCGAACGACGGAGAAGAGGGTTGCCGATGATCCAGACAACGTACGAGAAAGGGGGAAGAAAATAAACGGGCCGTGCGGCACGCGGGTTGGCTCAATCGCGATAAGAGACACCGCGCGCCGCGCGCGTCGTCCTTATCGCGATCAGCTACGCGCGATAACGAAAATTGTCGCTCGCGCGCGTTCCGCGCGCGGGACGTGGTGTGCTCGCGCGAAATGCGGTGAGACGTATCCTCAACGGAAGCGCCATTTGGCCAATTTAAAGGGAACGCGCGGAAACGGGGGACAAAATTCCCCGATTTGCCGAGGGGATCGAGTGGATTTAATCGTGAGCGCGGTTGCGAACGGCGAGACGAGAACCGCCTCCTCGTCGGATCGTTGGTGATTTTCGGCATTGGTTCTCCCGTCCCCGCGAGTTCGTTTACAAGTTGAGTTCGTTAGCGAAAAACCGAAGAAAAAAATTTCATTACGGAATCGGGCGATAGAGATGGACTTAAGATGTGGCACTCACCTCCTCGTGCTCTTTGTGAAACCGCTCTTTCTTTCGCAGCGCCTCTTGAACTTTCAGCTGAAAAATGCAAGGGGATGGAAGCGTTCTTAAGTTTCGTTTAAAAAGGTTTTATCGGCGGTAAAGCGACTTTCTCGCGAGAGTGACTTGGGGCATTCCAAGTGAATTCAAGAATCACGATTGTATAAGAGCACAAGCGTAGTTTTCACTTGGGAATTTCTAACGTTACTAACGGAAACTTATTATACATTATCCAACTTCACTTTTCAGTAAAGAAATATTTTAAGAGTTATCTGACATCGAAAAAAAATATTTTGGACGAAAAATACATAAAGTACTGAAACTTATAATTTAAACACATTTTGAGATTTTAAGATCATTTACAAGGTATTATTTTACAAGATATAAATGAAATATGATGTACCCTGTGAATGGTTTCTTCGAAACTATTTGGTTGGCTGCCGTTCATCTGCAGGTATCTCAGTCGATCGTAATCTCGAGGATCCACCATCGAACGAAGAATCGTGTGTCCCATATCGGGTCCGAGACCCAAACCGCTTTGCAGAACACTGTCAGGTGTGTCTACCTGGAAAAAAAATAAAACAGTTGAGATTATTAAGGCAAATGTAATTATTATAACAGCGGATCATTAGTTAACTGAATATTGTACAAAGAGTACATTTCCATTAGCTGAGTCAAAACTTTTTTCTTTTTAATCTTATAAGAAAAAGAAGATGAAATAGAAAATGTAAGACACACAGCGTAATTAGTTATACTTTTTTAGATTTTATAAAACAGACGAACCATATAATTCAGTACTGTAAATAAAATAAGTTATAGATATTATAAAACTTTTTTAGATATTATAAAACAGATAAACCATATAATTCAGTATTGTAAATAAAAATTTACAAATAAAAAGATATTCCTCAATAAAAATTTATATTAATCTGAAAAAAGTTAAAATCACATTTCGATGTCTTTCCTTTTTTCCTTTGAGATTCCCTTATCTTCTATCTGTCTATCTTTTCCTCTACAATGTAATGTTACGTAAATTACTTTCGCGCGGAGAATACAATTTATGCGAACGTCGTAAAATAATGAGAATCGTAGCCGTAGTCGGGACATTGATTACAAACGATCGTTTGTAGAGATCCTCGCAATAGTTTATTGCGATCGTCGTGGAAATGCGCCTTCGCGCGGATACATTTTTGTACGGAGGTGTAGCATTCCCTTTCATAGAGCGTCTCCTATTCTATAGAATGTCGAGCTCCTTAAAAGCGGCTGCCATTTATTCTCGCGACGTTCCTGCCGCTAATGGGGCTCGTGCATAAGATATTCAGGACGCGGCGAGGGTCGCCATGGAGATCGTCAATTTCTCGTTCTTCAGTCCCGCGGGAAGAGAGTGAAAAAAGGGCGGCGGGGAGGGAGGGGAGAGGGGAAGCGGGAGGAAATACACGCGGATGTCGTGTATTTTGGAAAAACGTAACGCGAGATCCTAATCGTGCGGGCGAAACGGGGCGACGTTACGAGCGCTGCGTTAGTCGAATGATTAAGTAGAAGCCCGAGAGTTTCGTTCCCGCGGTAACTTGAAGACAAAGCCCTCGAAGTATTTACAAAGGACCACCTCTTCTACGAGATTAGCCTGAGTAGGGAAATTCATCTCCCTTTCCTTACTATTTTAAGCGCCGTCTTCACCATCGTCATCGTCGTCGTCGCCGTCGTCGTCGTCGTCGTCGCCGTCGTCGTCGTCGTTTTCGTTATTGCTGCAGCGTCGTCTTACAGCGAGCCATCGCTGTAGAGAGGAATGGTTCACGACGAAAATTATCGCGTTGACACTCAGTAAATGCGGCCTAGAAATTATTTCACACAGTGTCTCCAAGACATTGTTACTGAAAAGTGGTACAGAGAGATAAGAGAAGATTTATTTGTAATATCGATTGTACCACGGTGCATTTTACATGGATAGTATATTTCTGGTAAGTAAATATACTCTCAAAGTTAAAATTACGAAGCGTCGTAATTAAATATTTTAAATATCGAAAGAGATTATTCATATGTATTATCACGTAGAATTTTGATATTAAAATCTTTTCTTTGAAGAAAATAATTTTTCATTTTTCAAAAATTAAATTAATTAAATTAATTAAATCTATTAATTTATTTATAGATACAATTTTTTAACGAAGATTTTCTTATATTTCTTTTCATATATTATGCTTCTTAATTCTTCTCTTTTAAAAGATTTAAATGTATAAATGTATTCTCATAAAATTCAATTTTGACAAAGCCTCAAAAATTTCGAATTTTTGAGGTCACGTAAAAAGATATTAATATGCTAATATAGACGAACGCGTATAAACTAGTGCAGCGCTTCGCGTATCTTGTTAAAGATTAATGAGTTATCGATTTTTATAGATGGTTAATAAAGTCGTGATTAAAATATCGTGAATAATACAAATAATAAAGCGCTGCGGAAAAGATACAGAGCTAGCTTTACTTGCAACAAAATTGAGTCAATAGTTCTACTGGGCAGTGCTGCATTTAAAAGAGCAGTTACTCGCCGATACATTTATATAACTGGAACAACTTCAATTATATCCTGTTAACTTTTTTTTTAATGTAAAATGTCGGTATAAGAAGTTATCCCTTTTCTTCCTCTAATTAAGCTTTATTCCTTTTCGCAGCTCAAGTTTATATCCTCCATCTGAATGAAGAATCGTCCGATTGCGA
Source organism: Wasmannia auropunctata (assembly GCF_000956235.1). NCBI lineage: Eukaryota > Metazoa > Arthropoda > Insecta > Hymenoptera > Formicidae > Wasmannia > Wasmannia auropunctata. The sequence goes on from NW_012026854.1 coordinate 1,490,552, forward strand.
ATAAATATCGACCCATCGCGCGGTAATCACGAGAGATACCTAAGGAAGAAAAAGCTGTGTTTCCGCAGACACAACGCCGGGACGATTACCTTGCGGTGCGCGATTTAATTAAACCACGTGGTATTTATGTTAAACGGATTAGAACCGTTTGTTTGCGCTCGCAGACTGAGCTTCCTTGGGTAGCGCGGCCGTAGCATCCACTAAGCCTGAATAATACCTAGAGACAAGGCTGAGAATTTACGTCGCTTTCCTCCCTGTTTACCGGCGCGATGTTGACTTTTTCTCCTGGAGCGCGGACGGCGAGGCGGAATAACCAAAGAAATCCCAAAACCCCCGGGAGATGCGTTTTAAACGCATCCCTTTATCCGCGAATCTCTCACGGTAGTCTATGTAATCTTTTGATACGACGACGTTATCGCGGATTATTGTTCCTTACGGTATGCTACGGCAGAAGAGTACATATCGCGACTTCTCTTTGTATTACACTTATCTTAGAATTGTGCCGTAATTCTGACGTCATTGCGCTATCCGCCCCGCATAATCTATTGCGATCCTATATATTATATCTTTTGGATGCCATTTCGATGCTGTTATTTTCTTTCCGCTCGATAGTTATTATATGATATACATTCGTTTATTCACATATAATCTAGATTCTAGAATCTAAATATTACAGAATAATTAAAAATAACGTAAAAATTCTCGACCGAGTGGATATTAAGCAGTCTGACAGATTCCCACGCTAATCACGCGCAACGAATAATACTCCATATAATAACGAGGCGATCCCATTGCGCCTACATCGCTTACCTCGTCGCGAGAGCTAAGGAGCGCGCGCACGGCGCGCTACAGATACAAATAGCAGTCGCTCCGAGAAACAATTTTGCCCATTCATCTACCGCGGTAAGATCGACATGGTAATACATCTCGTCTGGAAATAAATGTTGCGATTGCGGGTACGCGCCGTCTTGGTACGCAGCTGATTTCCATCAGTTAGCGTCCGACCTGTGCGCGACTCGCCCGGCCCTTCCGGTCCCTTCCGGGACGACGACCGGCGCGGCGTAGGGCGCGCGAAAGATTAAGCGATCGTTCTCCTTCACCGTTACGTAAATCACAATAAACCCGTCGCAGTCCGCGCGGCCCGGGATAAATGGCGGGACGTACGGGCGGTGCGTGCGTGGGGAGATCCTTCTGGCTGGCCTTCTCGCTCGAGCGAAGGATGGTGTCCGAGGGGATGGACCGCGAGCGCGTTCGAACGCGAACGGAGCAGTTAGGCGGCAGGAGAGAGAGAGAGAGAGAGAGAGGAGAAAAAGCGGGGAGAGGTGACGCGGGGGTGGAGAAGGGTCAGAGCAGCGTGTATATTTTTAAGGCTAAGCAGTTAACTGGCCACCTGGGGCGGACTCTCCTTACAGGATCGGTTTATAGCCGCTCTCAGTCAGCCGCGCCGTGCCGCCTACCGGTTAATTTATCCCAGCATTGTTATTGCCCCGCAACGCGGCCTCGGAGAGAAAGAGGAGAGAGAGAGGGAGAGAAAAGCCGAGGAGAGAGCCGCCGCACCTCGCCGGACCGAGACAGATACGCCGCCACGTAGCGTCGTGACAAACGCAATTAAGCATCTCACGACTTCCTGCACCGAGAGAGAAACCTGTAATCTGGTCATCTAGCCAACTTCGTAGACTCCTACCGGGGGAACGCCCCGCGGCACGGGGATCGGTCCGTAACAGGCCGCCGCCGGGCTGTTGCACGGAATGCACCTTCGAGACCTTCTCGTTTCCCCGGCGCAACGACAGTGGTCGTTCCCGCCGGAGCGGACTGGCGGGACTCATCCGGATCGGATCGCCGCCTCCCCGTGCGACCCTTATCAAGATCCGAACCGATTTACGAACACACCGCGCCGGTCGGTCGAGTAACGGCACCGGCGACGTTAAACTGCTGCGATTTGTTTCCCCGGTAATAACGCCGCGAAACACGATAATCGCGTTTCAGGTGTTAGGGAAGCGGACAGCCGAGATACCTATACAGCGGTCCGTTCATGTGAATGAGGATGCAAATTATTGATTCTTCTTAAATTACAAGGAAAGCATGCGTACTTGTGAGACAGGCGTGCGATTGAATTTTTTTTTCTTCTTTACCTTCTCGGAAAAAAATGCGCCGTTAGCTGGCTTTTATGTAATGTAAAACTTTTGTAAGGACTTCCGTGACTTCGTTAAAAAAAACTTTGTCGGAAAAAAAGTTTTGAGTTTTTCGCCGAAAGTTTGTGGTCAACATGCACGCCGCAGAGAGAGATCTATTAATGTAGTAATTATAAGTTATAACACATGCGAAACGCGATTATACAGCGATTTCATGGATAGGGTAATATGCAATTTGCTCATCCGTCTGCTTCCGGGATCCTCTCGGATCGCCGGAGGACACGGTACGCCGCGAATAAGGTTACTACCGGATTGAACTATACGGAGCTGCGTGTAGAATATCGTTTCCGAAGTTACGTGTAATGAACATGCATATGCGCTCGATTAAAATAACTATAGATCATTGAAATAACTTGATTATGAAAGTGTATTAATATGCATCATCCTGCTTTTACAGGTAATCTAATGAATTAATATTAATCCATTGCTCTCTCTCTCTTCCGTATTACATATTAATATCAATCCAATTCCGATAAGAGATTTAGTGTATAAAATTTATTCGGCGAGATCGAATATTTCGACAGTTGCTATGGCTACGATTTTCTCTTTTATTTATTTCTTTTACAAAATCTGCAATTCTACTTAGCACACATATATAATTTAAAAAAAATTGATTTTTTTTTGTATCAAAATTTTTTAAAATTATTTAATGGTACTATATAGATCGTTGTTTTTTCCCCGAAAAAACATTGGCTAATCGATTTTATATAATAATATATCAATCCCATTTGCAAATATTCGTGATTTATTCATGATGTGAAAATTGTCAATAGCAACTGTCTCCGGAAACTTCAACTTTAAACTCCTCACTCGATATCCATGATAATTCGTAGCTCGCATCGGTCCTAATGGCGACGGCCGCCTCGACAAACAGACATGCATCGCGAAAGAGATCCAATCCTGTTTGGAATTCCGCCCAAGTAGCGCTGGCGATAGCCCCAACCCTACTCTGTACTCACGATACGACGTGGTGGCGGTGTGGACCCAGTTCTCGATTCCGGTCACGGGCGTAATCACGGCACTTAGGTAAAAGCGAACACCGGGACGAAGTCGCCGCGATAGTCGCGGCGATAGAAGGAGAGAGAGAGAGAGACGTAACGGTCCACCTAGCACGGTATCAATGTGCACATACATACGGCCAGGCGAGGAGCCGGAGAGCCTTCGTTGCGGGTACGTTGCGGTGGCCGCCGATGGTCGCTGTTTATCGATGGGACGAAGCGACTTCGGACACGTCGAAACCGCGGCGGCGTGCACCGCCGCATAGACGGGCGGCTATTATCGGAGTAATTGAAACGTAAAACGTGCCGCGGCCGCAGATGCTTTCCTCGACGCGAGCGACCGCACGCGCGTCGATTTGACACTGATCGAATGTCTAGACGGAGAGTAACCTTGTCATGTCAGCGTGATCTGCGGAAAGTTGTAAACTTTCGAATAAATATCGGGGACGGCGATGTGGAAAACACTCCCCCTCTGACCTCGTGGCCGAACCCGTTGACAATCAAATGGTACATTCAGGTCACGGAAATGATGGTGCCAGTTAAACGAAATGAGATTGCCCTCCTGTCCGCTGCGAAAATTGGCACTACGGAAAGGTTGTTGGCGTATAAAAGTAACTGAGGAAAAGTAGGAGCGGAACGTGTTTATCTTTTCCATGCTTCTCAGTAAAGAAGTAGTCTCACGTGGCCCAACATATAAAAAGCGGATCTTAATACTGTTTTCGGGGCGAGTTATGTACTTTTTATCGATCATCTCTATGCACCCAAATTCAAATACATAATTAGTCAAGTAATTACCAAGATAAATTTTCACTCAAAATTTATTTAGCTTATTATATTTTTTAAGCGTACTCTTTTTTTTTTAAAAAAAAAAGGTCATGATATGCTTCAATCGACTTGTATTAATTAACTTATAAATGTCCCTCAACAATACATACGTTTCGGTTATTTGTTTCGGATGAGATATCCCTGAACGGGATTGGTTGCTCCGACAAGTATTGGAAACTGCGTACAATATCGCACATATCACGTGCCAGAAGATAAATGGAGCTTGCGGGAACTGCACGGCAGTGAATCTTGGGCAAGGTTTACGAACGTAGCAGCGGCACGAGATTATCTGGCGCATCGCAAAATCTACGGTGCATTATATAAATTTGGAACTATTCGATAAAATTCAATCCCGAGGCACATTTCGCGCCAAATATATCGCGCTGACAGCAGTAAACAAATATACCTATATGTACGTACGTCATACATATATACTTTAAATATTTATATATAGAAATATATATTTTTATATATTAAAAATCGATATGTAGTATATATTTAATTCGCTGATAAAATATCGATTCTCTGTGAACCAGAGCAGCCTGCTATCATATATTACACGATATAGAATTACTTTGGGCGAGTAGTTTCGTCCAGAAGCGTAATCATGATACTTAGCGAAAACTATGTTAGAAGGATGGAAAGCTGCGGTTATCTCGAAAAGTAGCGTCGGCTGCAATAATATCATTGTACACATAGGAGAGGAGGTAAGCGGAGCTTGCAAGTAACTACATAGCTCGAGAGTGCCGCGGAAGTTGCTATTTATGAGCTAGTCAGCGCGCGGAAACTTCGGTTGTGCAGTGCGAAACTCAGCAAACTCGCGATATGAATGGTTATGATGATGCAGGTGGAAAGATTTTTGATAACGTTAACACAATACGGATCGATATGAGGGAAGATTTCTTCTTCGCGTGACTGACATCGAGCGAACGATGAAAATTGAAACGGTGGACACTTCAGATATTCTCGACACCTGCACTATTATTCTCCAACGCAAGCTTAACGCGATGACACAGACTCGGTTATCATTTGGAAGGGCAATATCTTTTACGAGCACTTTACAATATTAGTTTCATGCGGAAAGTCTTCCCCAAAGTAGGCCTTGTAACGTGTGGAGACATATCTGTGTCTCGTAAGTGAAAAGATTAACATCATATTCTTGGACACACGCCATCCATTTCGCTCTGAAATGGAAGTTCCTAGTTTCAAGACTTGTATACAGACGTAACTTGATAAACGCGCAAATTTTTATGAACCATTATTATTCTCCGTTCAAATTGTCTTCAATAAAAATTTATTAAAATTTCAGACTTGTCGGGAAAACACCTGTTACTTGAGCATTTATGCCTTAGAATAGTAAAATTATACATTTTTTGTTTAAAGAAAGAGATATACACTTTTTTTTATATTTCTTTCAAAAGTGCTATTAAGAAATTATTGTTCGAAATCGTGCAATTAACCAAGCACACAGTTCTATTAACTTAAATCGAGTAATTTAGAGTTCCGTTGGTTTGTAAAGCAGCTTCATACGATTTATAAATAAAAGGTGAACGTATATCAGTTTCTCTCGAAATGCGAAACTAGAGGTAACGACGACGTCGGAAAGGCATCTTGCGGCAGGTATAGCAAATGCGGTATGCGTACGGTTTCGGATTGTGCACGTGATAAAGGCATACCTATGGCAGACACGCAGAGATACAGAGATGAAATGATTCGTCGAAGCCCTCGTGCGCCTCGCCTGTGTACGTGCCTGTTTAAACGCCAGAAACGGGTCCTGCGAGATTCGCCCGATTATTCGGTCATTTGAATCTTAATGCTGATATTTGCGAGAAAATGCGCGACCATTTGCCCTGACAAAGTGTTCGTGGCAACTGGGAGGGAGCATGGCAGGAGATGCGCCGGCAAGCTCGGCTGCATATACATACATAATAACGACGTAAAGTACTATATATTCGTGAACGTAGGCTGTTGTTATAAATAATAATGATGGAGTTGGATTCTCCCTCGATGGCGCAAATATTATAATAAATTGTTAAGATAGAAACGGTTGCTGTACACGCGCAGCGTGAAGTACGTTGACGGCGATGTAAGGAAAAAAAATCGTCAGAAAAAAATATCTCGATATTATCAAAAAGAATTGCAATACACGTAAAAGATACAGAGTTATGAAAAGTACATAGATTAACGAAAATATCTCTGCCGCAAATTTGCAAAACATAATACCTGCTCCGCGACGAAGCACCGAACGTACTTGTTGAATTTTAAGAATAGAATAGAAAATGTGAGCCTCAAATATTTTCCTTATCCAATTTCCTGGGAAGTTCTCTCAAGTTGTTCCCTCTTTCCTTCCTTGAAAGTTTGCACTTTTCATCAGATATTGTACTGTCTTTAATTTGAAGAAGACTAAAATGGCATAGAGGAACGGAAATAAGGTGTAAAATGAGAAAAAGGAGAAAGAACGACGTGGATTTTCCGAAAGCAGTGCAGTCTCGCTGCTGGAATGTCGCCGGCTGACTGTCATTAACCGTGAAGGAGATAGCGCAGGCGAAGCCGGGAGAAGAGGCGACCTGCGTATCGGGCCGACTGCGTGTCGTCTAAAATTTAGCTAACGAGATGGGACGTTACGCCGCTGGCATCTAACGACGGGGAAAACGAGTCCCGGTTATGTCTCGGGCGCTATGGGGTGTGTTGAAACGACGACACCTGCGGTGGAAGTCGGGGAGTGGGGGGGGGGGACAAGTATATGCGAACGAAAGTAAATGGGTACACACCCAAAGCAGTGCAAGCTGGAAGATACGCGTACGCTAATCGTCGTATGTCGCTCGATCCGCAGTGGTTGTCCGATCTCTGCTTTAAATGTGATGTTCCCAGATATCGAGCTATTATCGCGCAGCCGCGTAACTTTTTGTTTGCATCACTGACACTGTCACGACTCGCGTAACATTATTGAAATTGTCCGCGGACTACAATCGAAAAGAACAATCGGAATATCCGCGAGAACATATTTTTCCATCGTGCTTGTATTTGAGTGTCGCTGATAGGAGCGAGACTCCGAGTTCGTCTGCGTGGGACATTTGAATTTTAATAGCAGTACTTATGAATGAGAATCCGTGTCCTTACTCGCTCTTACAAACTGCACTGTGTCTGTAGATACAAGCGGAATGTATTCTGCAAGACAAACTTCTTGTCGTTTGTTATACAATGCGGTGTTCTTTAGCAGATAAGGAGATCGTTCATCGTGCATAAACTATTGTATTCCATATGAGAATTGAATAAGCATGAGCTGATAATCTTCGCGTGATTTGGTTATATTATATTATTGTTCTAAGCCTTTTTAATTCTCCTTTGTAGATATTATTGCGGAAGGTTATATGTCTATCGTATCCTTCTATAGAAAGTAATTCTATAAAAGCGAAAGTGAATAGAAAGTATTAAAATATTACTCATCAAATGTTCTTAATATTTCAAGCTATAATGTTAGGCTGATTTGTAAATCATATAGAGAAATATATAATTATAGAGAAATCTATTGTAAGAAAGTTGATTATAGAGAAACTTATTGTCGAGAAATCTATGAAGATATGTCTGTAGCTATAAGATAATAGAATAATTGTGGAAGATATGAACTTATTAAACAAGATCGCCTATTTTTGTTAGATTATTTTATAAATTGCTCATCCTTATTTTATAAATGAATCATTTAATTTAAATTATTACCGCGTATTTTAAGCTTATACGGATGTTAGAAATACCCCGCTTAACTTATCGACTTCTAAAGTCATTCTTCGATCTTGCCTCGCCTATTTCGCGACATGTTCATATCGTAAAAGGAAATGTCATCTGCCTTAGGGATAGGAACAAGGGAAGGGGTGGAGGAGGCGCATCGTTCGATGCAAATGAAACGGCGGGGTCGTGAAAAGAGCCATGGCCCTCGTCAAAATGTTTTACGCGCAGAAGGTGTAACGTCATAGATGTGTGCCGCATGCCGATCATATTTCATGCAAATTTTTCACCCTTACTTCAGCGAGTAGCCCCGAGGAGGCGGTCGAGATACACCACCCGTCCGCTGTTCGCCACTCGCTCGCGGGGGGGGGGGGACTTTTCTGCAAGTGCGGAAGCTATACGGGGCTCGCCCGGCTAATTATGAGGGTTATTTCTCCTGCCGCCGACGCACGAAACACGGAAATTTTCTCGCCACGTAAGAGAAAACGCAATTTCCACGGGGGTTGTATTCGCCCCGTCGGTCTTTTGCCCGCTCCATCCCTCTTCGCCGACCGCGATCTAATTTAATGATAATGAGAGAGCCGCCCGTGGTTTATTCCGATTTCATTGCGTGCGAAATGTGGCCATTCTTCCTCCTGTAGCGTGCCAACGTCCGTTGTCCTGACTTTTTCCATCTCATCGGCATTGGTACTTATGCCACACAGTAAAATCTCTCTCGTCGCCACGAGTTTATTCTCGTTTCGCGTGGATAATGATACGCATTAGTTTAATTAAACTTCGACCATTTAAACTGGCATACTTTTTTTTCACAAATTTTCATTCCGTTGAATATGGCGACGTATTCAGAGTTGGGATGTATTATCTTCTATGCATGAGAAATTTGTTTCGAAATTATATTTACATTGACAAATATGAATTTTGGGAGTGTTATTTTTTTTGTGGAACAATATTGTAGAATAATTCTTTCATTTTATATAATTTTGATTTTTATTAGAAAAGCAAATCGTAATTATTTTCTATCTCGAACGTGGTGATATATTAAAAAAATTAAAGGCAAAAAGTTCGTTCCGTAAATACATACGTCGATTTGCAATAATTGATCACATCAATATTTTTTTAATTGGTATTATATTTTCACAGTCATATACTAAAAATGCTAATTTTCTCGCTATGGCAATTATACGAAAAGGAAAAGAAACCAAGATTACAGAGCCAGATTTGAAACAAATGTATATCAGTAATATGCATTGCAGGGGTTGCATATCGGTGTGATATTTTTCACCGCATTAAAGCCAAGAGTCGAGCTTAGGTCGAAAAAAAAAAAAATGCAAATCCAATGCGAGTTTAAGGGATAAACCGGTGATGGTCGCGCGCTAAGTCGTTCCTCGAGCTCAGCTATGTTTATGAATTGCGAGCAAACAGCTTTAATCCGAGCAAGGACCTTCGATAAGCGGCTTTCTCGAAATATCTTTTTGCCATCGCCACCCTCGTTTGCGTACGCACGTAACCCAGCGCGACTCGGCCCCGGCAAATCGATATCGCCGTACCGGTCTATGCGTGCACGCGATCGACACGCGGAGGCGGTTCGACTGCACGCGATTCGATAATAAATTCTCATCGCATTGAGCGCCGTTGAAATAATTCCCACGTGGCGACAATCTCGAGCCTCCATGGTGGCGATAATTCGGACGACTCGAAGAGAGCGACGCAGTGGCGCTTTCGCGGAGGGGCCAGCGGTCCCCGACGATACCGCGGTTCTTTCTCTCTCTCTCTTTCTTTTGTAATTCCGCCGCAATTTCTAAAGCCGGCCGGACACATCGTGCCGGTATTTATGCGGATCGTATATGCGATTAGGATTTAATCCTCGCGTGTGGCGAAAATGTTTCGTGCCGCGTCGCCGGGCACCGGTGCGCCGTGACGCGGGTGCAGCGCGATCGTGAAGCGCAGGAAGCGTAATATGAAATTTCGTTAGTGGCAATAAAAAGGAGCGTTTACGTCCCGCCTGAATTGGGTCGTTGTTTCGGAATAATGTCCCATGCAAAAGTCCATAAAAGTCGTGTCTACGCGGTCGAATGACGGCGTACAATTGATACGCGCGCGGATATGCGCCGATGTGAATTCGCGCGCGCTACCTTTTACGACTTGACAAGTCTGAAAAGCTATCACGGTAATCATCCCTTGTGACGTAAATATCCGTTTCGAAATTGTATCGCATAAAAGGAGGAGTAGTCGCGGGGCGAAACTCTTTTTTTAGCCGCTCCGCTTATATAGCTTCCGCTCTGTGATTTCCGAAAAATTAAAAATTCAACTGCGTATAAAAGAGAGGCAGGTGCTCCCCATTAAAATATAGCTCACGGCGCATTACATTGAATTTCACACTTCAAGTACATAATTTGTTACTTATATGTATATCGCAGCGAAAATTCATTATAAAAATATTTTCTATAAAATTAGCTCCTTTTTAATCGCATTTTTCTTTGATAAATATTCAAAAGATACACTTTTATTATTATCAAGATATTGCGATTCCTGTAAAATTTTTTGTAAAGCGATTAACTTTTCAATATTAGAATGTTAAAAACAATAAAAACCTTATGAATGAACCTACTGCCTTATTTACTTATTGTAAGTATTTTTAGAATGTTAACCACAATTTTTAATATATACTTTAACATTTGACTTAGAAAAAACAGAATTTAAATTTGATTTTCTTTATATGCTTTAAAATTAACTCGCTTCAAATTACAATATATAGATACGAACAATGTAAAATGTAATACTTGTATATAACAATATAAAATGTAATACCCTACTGCGGCAACGCTCTCGTACAAGAGGAAACCAGTTAATCTAGTAACGGAGAGAGATAGATGTCTCGTAAATCAGAAAGCGCTAAAGATTTAAGCTCGAGATGATACATAATGCGGAGACAAAACTTCGTTTCAAGATATAACGAGAATCTTCTCCGCCATCTCGGAAGCCAAACGTCGATGTTTCTTGCCTTCAATTAGTGCTGCAAGATGGTACAACTTGGAGAAAGTTTGCGCGATATAATGCGAGCCGCGAGATAAAGCCCTGTGCGACGATAAAACCAATGCATAGAGGGAACATTTGCGGCATAGTGCGTGTCTGCCGTTATTTAACTGTCGGCATTGCATGTTGTAGTTTAGAAGAGACGAATGCTAATTAAACACGTTCCTTTAATTTATCGAAAAGATACTAAATACATCACATTACGTGATAACGCCCTGTAGTAGGTATATATAGATTTGTAAAGCTGTAACTTTAATAGAAAAAAGTTTATACCAACTTATTAAAAGTACAAATCATGTTAAATTTGTACTACTTATGGTATAAACGTTTAATGAATAAAAAAAAATGCTACTCATAGAATGTGTCATACATGTATGTAAAATATTTTTTTAAGTAAAGTAAGTAATTTGTAACGAAAAGTTAAACGGAAAATTCTCAAAAAATTGAAATATTAAAATAGAATATTATAACTCTTTTTCTGAATGAACACATTAATTCTCCACGAGAATTTTCCGTATCCGTTTAATTTTCTGTATCTTCTCCCGGAATGAAATGGCACGCTGATAAAATCGATATAACAAAGCCGATACATGACTATTCCAACTTCGAGAAATATTGTTTTATACTATTTTAAACGAAAGCGATAAAAGTAATAAATTTCTTGGACAACTTGGACTCCATTTTTTTGTTGGAGAAAATTGAATAAAAGGAAAATCATATCGCGCGAGTTTCAATATTCTAGTAATTAAGGCATTCAATTTTTTTCTATAGTAAACTTTATTTAAACTTAACTATAAAGACGAGTCATTCTGTTTTTAATCGTGTGTCCCAAAAGATTTTACCGTTATTTTCATTTCGAACACCCTGTATGTAAGATATCAACAAGATATTATGCCACGCTTGATCGAACAACCCACCCATTTTTAACGAGGAAACTTTTATATACATCCCGTGCTACGAAAGTGCATGTACGTAACGCTGAAGTAACTTCTGAGCAAAGTTAACTCCGGAGATATCATAATCACAAAGCACGCAATACTTATCGCCCGAATGTATCGGGCGATATCGAGATACCTCAGGGCATTCTCCAACACGGACGGTCAAGTATAGAATTCTCTTATGAGGAAGAAATTTCAAACTAAAAGGATCGCCAAGTTAAGATAACGTCAATTCTAAGCTTGGCGTTATTAAAGAACGTCAAAAAGAAAAAAAGAAAGAAAGAAGAAAAAGATTTCAACGCTGCGATACGCATAATAGGGGAAAAGGCAAAATAACAAGATAGAGAAAGGGAAAAAAGAGCTGAACAAATTGCAAGAGAGAAGGAAGAAGGAAACGAGAGGCGAAGAAAAGATGTTAAGGAAGCATGTACATGAAAAGTTCATATCTAAGTGTCCGGGATCGCTGAAGAGTCCGGCGAAAATAGCACGACGGAGCCAGCCGGTGTGAAGAGGATCGGGTGTGGGGGAAGGGATTGAAAAGGACCCCCGGTCAGGGACCCCAGGGTTCGCGTGCACTGATATCTTGTTTAATTAAGCGAACTCCAAAGCCCGCGCGGCGTCTTGTCGTGGTAAGAAGCCGACCCATTGTGAAGCTTCAAAGCCTACAGCGGCCGTTACTCGCCACCGGAGAGTGGAGAGGAGATTCACTAGCCTCGCTCTCTTCACCCTTTCTTCTCTTCTTCTTCTTCCTCCTACTCTCTCCTACTCCTCATTCCTGCCTCGTGGTCCTTCGACTTTCACGCTAACACCGTTGGAACCCGCGTGTACGTGTGTACGTACTGATTTTATGTACTGTGTCAACTCGGAGATCGCGTGCGAGAAAGAGAGAGAAAGAGAGAGGGGGAGGAGAAAGGAAGATCGAAAAAGGAGCACACTTAGATGTGTACCTGTGTGGGTATGTACGAGCGGAACGAGAAGGACCAGAAATAAAGCACGAAAAAAGCATCGTCGAGGAGAAGCAGGGCGACGTGTTCCGTCCTAATTACGTGCCGCCACTGGCTGCATGCCGTGGCTGCTGCGGCAACGGCACTGCAGGGCGCCGGGGGTCCGCGCAGTTAACGAAAGGCGCGGACACTAACGATTCGAAGCGGTTCGAGTCCACGGGTGTTCCGCGCGTAGAAGGACGAGAGGAAATGTCGATCTCTTGGTTTGAAATATAGGAAGAACGATGGCAGAAATACATATAACAATTTCCAGCAGGTGAAATAGGGAACGATACGTACATATCTGTTTGCGCATGTCACGTTATGTACCGGTTGCTATCTTAGTCGTTTATTTATTTTATCGTCGTTATTTTAATTTTAGCAACTAGACATGTTAACATACGTTAGCAATGACACGGGGTGCAAATATTTTAATAACATGCAATAAACTCTTATTTTAAATTATAGGTATTCGAGTTTGGTTTATATTAAATATAAAAATAAAGTAAATTTTTCATTTATTCGTCTATTTATTATTGCAGCAGAAAAAATTATGGATGATACAAACGCGTCTCTCAAATCATTCTTATAATTTATAATAAGATGCACTCGCTTCGCTTAAAATATCATCTTCGTGGCGTTTAACAAATTAATGTCATTACGTCGCGAACGGCAATTTCGGAGGTTAATTAGCATAGACGAAAAGGGTGACGTGAATGCATATATAAACCGTCTAGACAAGTTGAGACGAATCGAGTGCACTTCAGGAAAAATCCCACCGACGTCGCGTGAATGGGATCGCGTGTGCATTATGTGAATGACTTCAACGAATCGCTGGCTCTGGTTCGCATAATGCATACCAGCGGAGAAACTTGACGAGCGTTTGACGGCGTCGATTCAGAGACAGAAGAGAGACACATCCGCACACGGTTTCCGTAATTATTATTTCGCGAGCTACACGGATACATTCATTAATTGAAACGACGTGACCTGAGAATCGTCGGTTCTTGTCTCGTTGCGCGCCAGCGCTCGGCGCTTGTCAGATGAGAAAATTGCAAGAGCCGTGACATTGAGGCTTCCGTTAGCGCGAGACACCGCGAGACACAGGGGAAGGGTGGGATGAAGAGGGGCTTTTCTGCGCGCGCGAGGGTGGAGTTCGAAAGGGTGGCGAGCGAGCGAAAGTTCAAGGGTGGCGACACGCTGTAGGGCTGTCGCGCTACATCGATCGCACCTCTCGCAACATCCACCTTTCGCGGTCTGCTCGTCTCCCGTTTCTTTTCTACGCGAGCCCCCTCGGACCCGGTCTCTTTCGCCCCGGTCTACTCGCTCCGTCATTCGGCCCTCGGCGCAGGTACCGGGATCCTCTCTTAACACCCTTCCGTACCTTTCGGCCGCATAGTACACGTGCGCCCTTCACACGTGCGAAACACGCACGTTTGCGTAAGCGCGTGTTTCCACGCCGGCTACGTCCCTGTACGCGTCTTTACACCAGTACCAGACGACATCCAATTGTCCCGGGAATTACTGAATGAATAAGTTACACGGTAACTTTAACGCCGGCTAAAAAGCCCCATCAAGTTTAATTAATTTCTCGTGAAGTCAGTTTCTTGTTGATCCTGCTTGAAGGGGCCCTTCGTAATGGCTTCTTTTCTCGGACTAGTATTACGGCTTTCACGGTAATTACAATGTACATCGTATGCTATATACCACGACATGCGACACTAAATAATAATTATATTAAGTTCATCAAAAATGTGTAGAATGATTCCAGAAGTTACGCGTATGTATAAATAAAAAATATAACATAAATTCGAAACTTGTCTAAATAAATAAAAAGACATGTTGAAATGTTAAAATAATTCACAATTTTAGATTTAATGATTCGTGACAAATTATTATCTAAATAAAATAAAGACGTAAAAAGTTAATGTCAGATTATCGACTGTGAAGTAAGTAATTAGCGAATTGAAAAAAAAATTGATGTAACGGAGCTATTACCTGGCTGTCCACTGATCGATTTTTAACCATCTGTAAATAGCGAGACCGTTCAACTGGTCGTTTGTGTCAGGCGGAAAGCGGAATGATCGGAGATGCGGAGATGAAGAAACCATAACGCGGCGGCGCGGGGAAGTGAATTAGACGAGATGTAACCGAGGTGCGCCCCGGGTCGCACACTACCGCGGCCAATGAATATGAAACAGTCATTAGCGCGCCAATCCGGAATCACTTAGGTGCGCACAGAGTACCAGACTAGAGGGACAGAGAGAGAGAGAGAGAGAGAGAGAGAGAGAGAGAGAGAGAGAGAGGGAGAGAAACGTTGGAGGTTGGTGCATTGAAATGCATTGCCTGCAGGCCGTCGACGGGCACTGCCGGGCCGTATGGGATAGGCGCTCACGGCATCTATCCCAGGAATACGATCGCCCTCGAAATGGGAACGCGTATGTGGTGCCTGGCGCTCCCATGCCCCGGCGATAAGATCGACGCAGCGTTCGCGCGTTTGTCGGCTTTATTGGCCCGGTTGCGGGCCACCGATAACGCAAGATTACATTACGACCATAAAGTCGCGCATCTCGCTGGCGTATCCGCGTGAAGCTCGTATTGTCCGCGATGGCGACGCGCGCTCCCCAGGGCGGTCGAATGCTGGAGCGAAGCGCCGCGCGCCGCGCCGCTTCGTGATGGGCGGATGGTGAGCGGCTGCCGGCTACAGCGGCACGTATCTGCCGGTTAAACAATTTCGCTTTACGATCGAAAAACGTCGCCTTGGGGGGAAGAGCGATCGATTCCTGAAACGAGGAACGTGCCCCTAGCCAGACGTGTCGCGCGCGCTGGCAGACGAAATAAATCGGGTGATTGTGAATCGTGAAACTTTGTCGACAGCACTAATTTGTCGAAGAATACGGAAATGAAAAATGGATTTTAACGATATGCAACAATTATATAAAGTATCTTCGAGAAAAGGAATCAAAAAGTTTGCAAATCAGGCACGTCATGCAGCGAGCTCTGAATCTTGATTTTCGTTTCGTCACAAATATTGATATTTATCTACGATTAAAGTAATGAAAATTAAAGTAATGAATATAATAGTAAATAGAGTAATGATAAATGTTATACGATGAACTGAAAATAAGTATATTGAAACATTTGTAATTTTTTAATAAATTAATAATCGATTTTCGACGTAAAGAATTAATTAAATCGGAACGAATAATAATCTTTAATCGAATTACTTTGCTACAGAAAATTCGATAAATCTTCTATCATTCTTTCCGATAATCCCATTCATTATATGTAGACAAGAAAATAGAACGGAGCAATCTTCATTTATTTGCCGAATGTAAACTCATTTAAGACATCGAATACAAAATTTGACGTTCACGTTTCATTCAACAGTTTAACTCTTTAAACAACCTTCCGAGCTGTTACTTCTCTAGCCGTGCGCGCCGAGAGATTGAAACTCTCTCCATCGCTGCCTCGGACTTTCAAATTTCCCGAGGATTTGCTTATGGAAACACGTAGGCCGCAGGTCGATCGTGCCCCCGTTCGCTCTTTCTCGACCCTCTTTTATCCCGAGGCTAATTCAAACCCGAGGGGGTGGTGCCTCGAGATGCATTACCGGTTAACCCTGGGCTGTCGTAGATCTACTTAACTGCGCCCGTAAGTTTTTCGAACTACCACGTTGCCCCCTCCCCCCCCCCCGGGGCCGCGGCATTGCAATGCGCCCGCTCTGTGAAAAGCGGTTCGACTTTCGGTCGATACGAACTTCCTACGTACGCAGGTATCGGATCGGATTCTCGCAGCAAAAACGGCCGGCTATATCGCTCCTAAGTACCGTATGCGCAAAAAAAAAGTTCGGATCGAAAAAACGCTGCGAGAAAATCGGCTTAATTGCGCGCTCTGCGCCCGTCGCATTTCCGTATCTGCGTAATTAAGAGGATTCGAGGGAGAAAAAGGGAAGCGGAGAGAGAAGGAGGGCTAAACTTTTCGTCATCGACGAAAGCGATTTGATCCTCGCCTCTCTCTCTCCCCCTTCGTCGGACACTTTATATTCGCGGAAAATCACCCTTAACGAGATTCCGACCGGCTGATATAATTCCCGTCGTATAGCGCAGCCCGCTTGGACGACGTGTAACCAGCGGCAGTTGCAAGTGCTGGCAGGCGCAATGTCCCGGCGCACCGATGCCGACGATGTAAATGATGCCGTAATGCACTCCAAGCCAAGAGAGAGACGCGCGGTTGACGATACCGTTAGTAAGTAATACGCGCTATTCCCGGATAAAGTGTAGCCCTCACCGGGGAAACAAGGGAGAACGGGACAAGGAGACTGGGTCGAAAAAGGGACTGAATTATTGTTAAAGTGTTAGGAAAGCTCAGGGGAGAAGGGGGAGGTTAGGATATATTTTTTATCTTAATGGCGCTACACAGTTCCAAGCTCAGAATGCAATGGCGTGCTTCGCCGTTCGCCGACGCGAATGCATTCCTCTCACCTCGCGATTACGATAGCAACGAGCGAGGTTTCTGAAACTTCCCTCGTCACTCGCCAGAGGACGAAGTTTATAAAATAAAGAGGAAAAAAAAGGAGAGAAAGAGAATCATCGCGCGGGCCTCACGACGAGCCACTTTTAAGAGGATTCATCGAGGGATTTATCGCGGGAACGAAGCCGCAAGCGTGTTGCTCCACGTGACGCGACTTTTCGAGCCATCGCCGTGAGCGATGATGCACGCCCGAAATTAAATTAGGATGTCTGGCTGCTGCCGCCACCGCCGCGCCGCCGCCGTCGCCGTCGTGCGAACCGGTGAGAGTGGATTGGGTTCACTGGAGGCGAGCATAGGGATAATATTTCTCGTGTGTGGCGGAGAGTCTGCTAAGTTTATCGACATGCATCGTATTACGGTTGATGTACTTCGATTATCTCGGTTGCAGTACTCTTCATTACAAGAATATGAAAATGCGCATCATCGTTAAAGTCCAGAATAAGAGCGAATGTTTATCGTGATTTTAGGGACATATAAATATTTTGCTTTTCATGCCAGGATGAAGAATATAAAGTGGCTCGTACAATTTTTATTGATACCAGATAATTATGTGAGCAATACTAATACAAATAATTAATATCAATATGAACATTGCACATTGTATGTTATTATAGAATATGAAAATGCTTATATATATCTCTCGTATATTTGAACCGTGAGAAAAATATGTAATCGCAAAAATAAATAAAGACGTATTTTAAATATTGATTTTAAAATCAATATTTTATATTTCTATAGAATTATGCACCTCTCGTACTATGGATATGATAAATCTTGGTTTGTCTGTGCACTAATAATATTTTTACTGTCTCCATTTTTTTTTATTTTTCTAGTAAATATTATACATATTAATTTTGTATACGTGCGTAAATATATTTTGCGTATTTAATATAGTTTATTGATTAAAAAAAAACAGAAAGAGAGAGAAAGAGAAGTGATTTTCCTTCGAGATATCCAGTTAAGTCCTATCTTTATTTGAACGGGGCCATTGTCGCAAAGGAAATACCTTCTTGATGCAATAGCTAGGGTCACGAGGTTAACAGCTGACTGTATTTCACGCCCCTACCGACCTTAGTATTAGCATATAAAGCGAGGTGATTCGTCTTATTTACGTTTGGGAGCCTTCTTCCGTCGAATATTTACAGGCCCCGCCGCGAATAATTACCCCGTTTAAGAATCTACTCTCTTTGATTGCCACTGTTGTTCTTAAAGAGACCTTCTAAACTACTCGCGTATGTTAAGCATGGGTTCATTATACTGTTCGTTACAATAACTTTGTAGAGCATGAATCCGATTACGAGTGACATATGCCAGGAACGATCGAAAAACATTTTTGAATACTTTGCTTTCGTTTTTCACTTGCTACATAGTATTAAATTCACAAATTTTTTAAAGTTGCATATAATGGATTTTATTTATATATATATATATATACGCGTAGCACGTGCATCAATATTTTCCAATCCAATCATTCTTTATATAAGGTTTTTATTAAAAAAGAAAGGGATCGCTTCTCTTCCCGCACTGAAAGTAGGTTGAAGTAGCTACGAGCCTCTCGATTCGCTCTAAACCACTTTAAATTTACATATCTTTGCCGGCGGCCTTTGTACATCGCGTGCTTACTCATCGAGAGCACGCTATCCATTATAATAAAAAGCGCATCGCTCTCGTTGTCTTTCTCCTTTTGGCGAGAAGCGCGCGGCAAATCTCACGATAATATTCGACATCCACGAAAGCGTTCAAGAAAGAGGCGAACCGGGGGAGGGGGAGAGGGCCTCGAGTAGTGCCACTTTACAGACTCGTGATGTATCTCGCGCGTATTTTCGTTAATGCGCTCGTTTCCCCTAGTAATGGCCCGCAGCCGCGTTTCGAAGCGGCGCGATTTTCAGCGCCGCGGACACGATGACATCGCAACTGGGTTAATAGCGGAGAGCACGGAAATGCGAATCGGCGACGTGATAATACACACACACACACACGCGCGCGCGCGCGTAAGTACCCGCGCAATGCGCACCGGCTGATCAGAGGTGGGGACAATACCGCGCGGCGTGCGCGGATGGGATAAATCCTGGAAATGCTCTCGACGTTGAATTCCTTCAAGTGTCGTGAAAAAGAGAAGCACACAGGTCGCTTCGGTTGCTCGCAAAGATCGCGGTCTCTCGCGTGCCCTCTCGTGTACATCTGCTCGTTGCAGAATAAGAGAACGACGCTGCATCGAGAGAGATAGATGTAATTCTTTTTGCGGTTTTACGAATAGTGTTTATGTGCTTATCGTATGGCATTGGAAGCGCAACGATTGAAGAAAATACGGAAAATAGACGTCGGCGCTCGCGCCCACCTGCTTCTCTCTCTGTTCCTTTTTAGAATATTATCCGACTTGAGCAGAATGTAGTAACTTACGTGTTAAGCTTGAAACGCAATCTCCTGGAACGTGACCAGACTACCAGGTTAGATTTATGTTCACGTCAATCACGAAGCGCATATTAATTCTTGCGAGATCCCAACATTGGATTTCCCTCCGACAAGCAGCCACGACTGAGTCTTTAATAACGGTTTCGGAAAGTCTTGACGTAGCCTTGCGAAGACTTTTTTTTTTACACTGTCAAAGTGTTACTTCTAATACTTTCATAAACGTTTCCTTCGAAAGTGGAATCAAGCCCGCACCTCAATCGCGTTGCATTTACGACATCCTATTAAAAATTTTATGACAATCCCAACATCAAACGCTAAAATATATTGGATCTTCAATCCTGAGAGAATATCGTTCTCTCAGGTTTCTGAAAAATAAGGAACAGCCTGATATTATATTTTATAATAAAACAAAAAAAAATTCTAAATATAGTATAATTAACAGAAAGTTTTACGATTTATGGAGCAATTATTTTCGTAATTAGAATCGTGCGAATTCTGATCGCGAACGGCCTTGATTTATAAGAGAAGATTGAAAAGATAAAATTTCGCTGCGATTCTCCCGAGCGAACATCGCGCGACGTGTATTCGAAGTGTCCGGATGTCATCGGTCGCGCCGGAACGACCTATCAACCCCGACAACTGCAATGGCGCGGCGCGAGCTCTCGGCGTTGCAGTTGCGGTCACGCGAATCGCTCTCGGGCGAGCGGGCGAGCGCGCGTTCGCGGTGAGTACACCATTAGATTCCCCATCTGGGCGCGCACTACTACTACTGACAGCAGTCAGGCCCAAACAAGACGAATGACGCGGTGCGGTCGGTCGCGTCGCGCGTCGACGTTGCAGACGGGACGCGGAGGTGCACGTAGGATACGCGGGTCGGCGGCGCACGGGAGAAGCGCGGCTCATACGGCCACTGACAGGCCGCGATATTCCATCTGGCGGAATCGCATCCTCGGAGAACTCGTCGGACGTGGCTGGCTGACCCATCATAGTCGCGGGCAGCGGATCGTTGCTGGTAGCGATACTCGGCCGCGGCCGAGCAATGGATTCCCCCCCCCCCCTCTCCCTCTCTCTCTCCTTCTCCCTTCTCTCTCGCTTCCTCGCACTCATCGTATCAGCCGCTGCGGCTAGTGGAACCACCAGACACGGCGGTGGTCCACGTCAAGAGGAAGAGGAAGAGAGAGGGAGAACAGAGGCCGAAGAAGAGACGGGCCGCGGCAAGAGAGATGATCAAAGCCCCGTCCGCATGTCAAATGGAGAGTCCGACCTCTCTGTTGCAGCGATGGCTGACCAAGTCAGATGATCCCCCGCTACCGCTGAGTAACCTCTCGCTTCCTGGCGAATCTCACTCGGTCTCTGTGTGTGTGTGTGTGTCTTTCTCTCTCTCTCCTTCGTTCTCATTTCCTCTTTCTCTCGTTCTCTCTTTCTCCTTTGCCACCTCCGTCACCTCTGAAATCGCTGCGGCGGCGTGGAAACCGCAGTCTCGCTGTGGCTGCGACGACCCCCGTGTAGGACGTGTATCGGGCCTCTCGCTTCGTGCCCGCCGGCATAATTCAATTTTCGTCACGGTGGATGCCGCCGGTTCGTCTCGCCGCTATTCCGTCGTTCTTTCGTCTTCGAGTGCATCGACTCGCGGCGCGGAGTCTAGTCCTGCGGCCTAGCCCGGCCGCGAGGGGAAACGACGCGAGATCCGTGGAGATCGTTGCTCCTTGAGAGTGAGCGGCTCAGCGGACGGGCTACACCGAGGACTCTCGAGAGAAAATTTCATTCCAAGTACTATCGACGTCCCGGCCTTTTTCAGAGAGGCGAGTTCTGCAGGCGCGCACGTTGCATACATCCATCTGCGCGGCATACCTGTTGTACTCGGGCCGCGAATAAAAGAGAGCGAAATCGATAGTCTTGAAACTTAGTAGCGCGGAAACCTATTGACCTTTATAAGCTTTACTTCCAAGCTTTATTATTGTTGGAAAATCGTCCCGACAATAAAATCAAAACTTCATTAAGCGATCCGCGTTTTACAATTTTACAGTTGTCGATTTTGCGCTGGGAATTTGGGAATGCGAAAATAAATGTATAACGGAATAAAAATATTTTATTTACAAGTATAAGAAAAGAGTGGAATGAACCCTTTAGAGTTATTCTTGAGAAATTCAACGATAAATCAAGAAAACATTAAAGGTAAAATTTTTTAATGTCAACTATGAGCAAACCCATTAAGCGTATTTAAATATTTATGTTACATCTTCATGTAAATTACTGAGTTTTTATAAATTTATATAAATATATATATAGATTCATAAAAAAGTTCATAAAAGTTTCAGCTTTTTAAATAATCGTTAAAATTTTTCCGGATTTATTTATATTTGATAACGTATGACGCTGTTCACATTTCGTGTTTGATATCTATGAATAAGTTTTTTTCATTAAAACTGGCCGTATTTAATCTAAAAAAAATTACGCGGTCAATTGAAGAGGTACGAAAGCATTCGCAAGTAATAAAACATTCATCTGTATTTGTACTTGGCTAAGAAAATACCAGGTCACGAAAATCTTTCTGGAAATGGAAAGTTGCGGAAAGTAGAAAACTCGCTTCGTCGTGCAATTTCTTAAGATTTAATTTCGAAATCGCTTATGCATTCAACTGTTTATTATAATTGAAAGAATTGCGTATGAAAAATTTGAAAAAAAAAGACAATGAAAAATCTAATTCAATTTCGCCATTATTTGTTTCGGCAACTTTCGTGTTTGCATAATAAACAGAAGCGCTTTCGTATACGATATAGTGAAAACTTCGCAAATTTCTCGCCACGTTTCTCTTCTGCATATACGCGCGGACGAAGAAGATAAAAATCCATTTCCTCCCTGGTTCATGTATCCATCCGGGTTCGTCGCTGAAAAATACGCCGTTCACTTTATCGCCGAGCGTAACGCAAACACATTTTTCCGAATTGCATACGCATAAATTTACCTGCGCGGGTCAACGAGTTAACGTTCTCTGTTCGAAGATGCATTTACGCTCTAAATTCGGATACTGCCACGGTAGTGGACACACACATACACATGTACGCATCTGCACACACGAACACGCACGCACTCACACATGTATATATATTTTAAACCAAGCGTGGGAATCTCATTGCTGGCACTTGCAGGATCGCCGGCTGCCCGCATTATGCACGGGTGCAAGCGCGTGCACACACATTGATGCGGCCCGTGCACGCGGACGGAATACGCATACAGAGATCAAGAGCAACTCAACCTCGGCTTGTTTGCCGTTAATACACGAAAGCGACGTTACCGGCGTGTGTCAGTATGCATGCCTCCGGGAAATGTTCATTTACAGGAAACTTTTCATCCGATACTCGCCGCTGGTTTATAATTTTAAGCTTTGTTTACCTTCGAGATTTATTTACAGAAATCACGCGTTCCAGAAAGCACGTATATGTGTATGATACGTATAATATTATATCGAAATTTTGAAAAAAAAAAATCGATACAAAAAAACCCTGTAAATCGCGAGTGTGGTTTATCAACGTATCTCGAAGCCGTAATTTCGACTATTTGCAACTGCCAATATAAAATATTCAGTTGCGATCTTTTTTTTCCTCAAATTTTTGATTCCGATCCAAGCGGAAAGTAGATAATGCTGACACTGATAGCTGTTCTATAAAAGCTGTATGAAATTAATATGGAAATAATTGCTTCGCGACATTTTGTCTGCAGCTGCATTTAAATCGAAATTGCATCCACGCGCGAATTGAAACGTAAAATATTCACTTCCGTTGTTTCGCGTTTCTGCTATCGGAGATGGGCTCGCGAGCGGCGCCAGGATCGATAAGGGTGACTATAATTTAATTATCACTAATCGTGTCGCGGTGCAGCAAGCTGCATTAAAAGTAATGCCTAAGCCGGCGTAAATGATCGCCGGGCTAAAATTTCATTAGGAGCGATACGAAGCGCAGTCCCCGAGCTTATTTCACGATATCTCGGAATATGTATATATATATATATATATATATATATATATATACATATATATATACACCCACCCATATACACATTGGGGCGACTAATCTACGCGGATAAAATTAGATGCGCCCGCGACGGCGAGCCACGTGGGACGCGAAGTCGTCGACGCAGGTTAACAAATTGGCGACACATGGGAAATCTTAGGTGTCTTTACTTCTTCAGCAGTGCACTTACGGATGCACGCTCCTCTTTCTTTCCGCGTCGGAAATGTATAGAATTTTCCACGTGCCGCGCGGCAACGTTATTTCCATTTTCTCTAGGCTCGCAATCAATTCAAAATTCAAATACTCGTATCTGCAGTATATATGTTTTTTTTGCGCATGTAATTGCTATTAAATAATTAAACTTGACCCACTGTAGGAATGAAAGATTTATACATAACGTGCAGAATTGTTGCGCAATTGTTTTGATCACCCATATACGGATTGCGAAGCAGAAATAGATTATTGAAGATAATGATATTGCAATAACGTGTGTAGCGATTGATATTATTCGACACTAGCCATTTGAATCGTTCACAACAGTCCGCAAAATAGGACCTTTGTGGTAACAATCGTGGTTTATTGTAACAATTTCCTAAACAAGGTTGTACTATTAACGCTCGTGTAACAGATTCGGGGGAAAAAAAAGGATTCCAGATGAAAACGCGGAAAGCCATTCTTCTCTGGTTGAATGATTGTTCAGAGAAATGTATACGATTGATTTTCGTCAATATTTTTTAATTGCGATTTGTAGCACCGCAACCGCTTCGATCGAGATCGAATGGATTGAATGGATCGATTGGGGAAAAGAAAGCGGAGGAGTTGCTCTCTCTATCAACGTGAACCCGGTAAATCGATAATTGTTGCACCGTGTAGGATCACGCGTGCTGCACGTGTATCATGCGCCGCAAAACGATTAACGGCAGCTTTTTTTTGTTAATTGGATACATTTTTGCGGAATTCAATGGGAAACGTTTCCGTCGAGTGGAACACGAGAGCGCGCCGCGAGAATAAACGGCTTCGAATTGTCGCAATCTTTATTTTCGAAGTCGAATAAAATTCTTGTAAATTTGTTTTAATCGATACTGAGCTTGCTTTTAATATAATATAATTCATCCACAATTTATCCTCTAATATACATTAATATTAATTTATATTTCTAGAAAAATACAATTGCGAGTACACATATCAATTCTATGTCAATAATTTGAGTTATTAGATCCTCAAATGTAATCAGTTATAAAACGGATATATAGATTTATAAAATGTTGATATAGAATAGAAATCAATTCGCGTCATTAATAATAATCAACAGATTTTAATTCTTATATCTCTTCACTTTTCTCCTATATTTCATATAGTAGAAGAAAGTAAAGCAAAACTTTAGTATCCAGGTACATTTTAATCTTGCAATTTTTCTTTCTTTCAGTAAATGAGAAAGAATCAAGACTCAGAAGTAATTTTTAAATTC
This sequence comes from Wasmannia auropunctata, assembly GCF_000956235.1. Lineage (NCBI taxonomy): Eukaryota > Metazoa > Arthropoda > Insecta > Hymenoptera > Formicidae > Wasmannia > Wasmannia auropunctata. Next base: position 1,515,667 of record NW_012026854.1, read on the forward strand.
TTAGGAACATTAAAAATTATTATAAAACTTGAGAGTAATTTTTAAGTCTTGAGACTAACCGTTGAATTAAAAAGCATGGCGATGTTAATGATTCAGCAGGTAAAACTTATTTCACTTGATGCACGCGCTAGGCAGTAATTCACGGGACAGCTTAATAGTGAAAATATAAATCGCCCGTATTAAAGCTGAACTCGCATTCGGCCATCGGACGGCGCATCTCGCTTGTGAAAAACGAGCAATACCGCGTCGGACGGTGACTTTTCGGTGAGACTGACAAGAGATATTCAGCGCACCTCCCGAAAAAACAGTCGTGCATACTAAATGGACGGAGAAACTCTTCCGAGTTCCGTCCACTCCGTGTGTCGGCAATTCGCTGTTAGTTGGACGCGCGCGCGAGGCGATGGAGAAATTAGCTTGCGCGTTACTCTCGTCAGAGAAGCACGCGCGCGCGCGAGATTTAATATTTAGTCGTCGGAATCTCTCACGCGGGAGCTTCACGCACAACACGATATAAACGTCATGCGGTCACGCAATTACGTGACACTGATTTACGCGGACGCGTTTACGACCGCGGAGATCCACGAAGCGGGATTAAGTGCGCCGCGCGAGTTAGCTTCTGAAAAAAAATTATCTTTACGCGACGAAACCTGATCCTTCGAGATGATATGCGAACGACGATCGACGCAACAACGAGCAATTTCATCTCGTCAGCCGTACATCTGGTATGGCTAATAAAATGAATTGAGAGCTCTGGGAGATTTCGAAAGTCGTGTACTTCGTGCGTCATTCCAATTCCGTTGAGCGCGGTATTTTATAATTTCATTTAAATTCATGACAAAATTTAATTTAATATGAATCGATCGGCCCCTGACGAGAATACCATCGTTATTTCTTCAGATATAATTTTTAGTACTACTTACTCTTTGAGGAACGCCCATCCTCGCGCGACCATGCCTGGGGGAGCCTTGCGCCTGGCCTTGTTTCTCTTTTCTGTGCGTCTTCAGTCCTCGCAGCAACCTCGAAAACGTCGTCTTCTTCTTGCTCGTGTTTTGTCCTTGCTCTGCAACAACATGAAATAAATTATTAAAGAGAAGATTTAACGTAATAATGGAATATTATATGGATTTAATGCATAATACGATATGTGCTGGTGGAGGCAAATATTTTCTCGATTATCACGTACAATAATTATTCATTGATTTCTATTTATATATTTATTTATTTCGGCCCCTCGTTTGATTTCGCGTATATTAAAATGAATAATTATCTTTTTGCGATTTAAATCAACCGATTTTAACGATACGTTTTAAAACCGTATTGTTCATTCGATCAAAATTGTAGAGTGTGACTGATCAAGAATGGACAATCGTATGCGCAAATGAAAATTTATATTTCGATTATTTTGCATTCCAATTCTTGAACAAACAGAATCGACGATATTACATTCGGCACGGTGGCGAAGAGAAAAAAGATTTAGTTGAATATTACAGTACCGGAATATCAGAGGCACATTTATATCAGAATAAAATTTTTAATTGTTTTCGGGATTTTTTGCGAATGTTCTTATTTTGTGGATTTTGCACGGATTAAGAGAATGAAATGACACGTATGAAATCGAGTCGAAATAAATTGGAAGAAAGCGACCTTCCTTGACCCAGATATTTGGAGTAATATGATTATTTTATGGAAGCGATTACTTGTGCATCCGTTCCTCTTCGATTTTCTCCGCAGTGACAGATTTCTCAATCTGTCAATTTCATGAATCTATTTTCGTACCGTTTGTAAGTGCATTTCCTTTTTTTGGGAGGTATCGATTGATCTCCCAGTGCAAGAATCACAAATAGCAAATACGAATAAAATACGAACGTTTCGATTAAATTTTCTATATCGAATAGTGAACGTGAGCCTAATTCGCTTTTCCCCATCAATAATATTTCCGCTCTCTGAATAGACCTGTACAATTCGTTTATTGATGAGACGCGGCTTAAAATCAATATGGACGAAGTTCCATAAATACATCACGCTTTTATATATCATCGAATTCTTTCGAAACGAATGTCGCAGTTTAACTAGCCACCGTTCGCTTTTTACCATTGTTTAACAGCGGTGGCCAACATTCACAACGGATTAAATTCGGACCAGGGCGACCTTCAGTTGCCATTTAATGGCCGATGCGTGAAGGCCTTTTCCGAAATTTCCCAATTTGAGTAGCCCTACGCCACGAACTATACTACCAATCTCGCAAATAATCGAATAAATCTGGGTTGCCCACAACATCGCCATTCATTAACGGATAATTCAGGTGTGCCTATTAGTTATCCGGTCGCCCCCTCACTACGTCGATATATTGTATTAGTGTCAACGCATCCGTTTATTAGCACTGTCATAGCGCCGCCTAATTAGCAACCTTTACGACGCGGACGATAGCTGAAACGAATTATCGAGCTTTCAACTGAACCGAACCAGTCATCATTGAAGTATCGAAAATTAACTATTTCGCGTTGTAAATAGAACAGATATTAACTAAAATTGGCTATTTTCGCTTTCCATTTCCTTGTATTTCGTTAACATAAAAATAGAAGTGTTTTTTAATGACACACATTAAATTATGTATGTTCGTTAAAATCATAACATACATATAGAAATCAATCCCCCAGTGAGATACTCCATCCATTTTGTTTTTATTACTAATTAAATGTTTCGTTTAAAATGAGAAGAACTTTCAACCTAAATGATAATCGCTTTAAATCATTACTTTTATCGTTCTACAGAAGTCCTCTAACGTATCGCTATTTTCCCCCTTTTTTCATTCTTTTTCTGCTAAAAAAAAAAAGGAAAACATTTAATAAATTTTATGCTTGCGTTATTCGGGTAAACCTCTCATTTAAATTAAAGGTAAACGGTATGCGCATATTTGCGAAAACATTTCGCGGGGAAACCAATAAAAGGTATTAATGTCGTTGAGATCGTTACCGAGCACCTAGTTATGTCGTGGCACGCGTAATTACAACAGTGTCGTTAGCCGTACAACGTACCGATAGCGATAGTATTACAGAATGGAGTTAATGCGCGGGCGGCAAACTGAATTTTGCCTCGGCACCGGGCGACAAAGTGTTTACCGGATGGTTACTATTGGTTACGACATCCGAGTCGACATAACCAGCGATATCGTGATTTAATCAAGGACCATCGTAAAGCAATAATTAATGCCGCGCTGTATCGATTTCGGGGACGAAGCGACGCGTTAGGACAGTGTAACGTGTTAATTAGGAGGCGGCGGCGGGGGACAGGAGAGGCGGCGGCCCCATTATGCATGCACGTATTTACGTAGAAAATTATTCGCGCGAGGAGGGAAACGAATTAACGTTGCCGCGCAATTATTACGGCCCGCATTTTGCAGCGTAGCGCGTCCGCTGTTTCCGCAATAATGGCATCGCGTCGTCGCGGCTCTGTGCACGCGGTGTGTGACACAAACATTAAACGAGACTTTAACTTCTTTAAAAATTGGCCCTTCGCAGCTGCCGCCGCTGGACTTATTAAGTCAGATCATTTTCGAGCGGGTTGCGGGCTATATTTTATTGCGTTCACGCATCCCTTCAGGATGTTAAGCCTGACACTCGATTACGATAGATTCGTATATGATAACACTTTGATAACACTATTGCTATTAATATTTAACGTAATAATAAGAGTGTGAGATAAAGTAATGAGTAATGTCAAATTCACCAATTTTTACAGATCGAGTTTACTTTCAACGGACTGAGAAATCAATCGCCCTCACGAAAATTGATTCGCTCCTTTACGGCCGCAATTAAGGACGAATTACAAGGATCTTCCACTGCACTCCAGTGCATCTTCGCATGCGGCTTAACGGACCACCATACGGCTGCAGCGTCCAGACGATCCCTTATCAAAGGGGTTTCCAAGAGAGCCGCAGGAAATACCGGGGGCTAATTTCCGAAATCGAACCAGCTGTAACGACCGCGCATCCCGGTTCCCTTACCCCGGCGCCGCGAGAAGGCGGGCGGGTACATCCATGAATTCCCCGGAAGCCACTATTATTCTAGAGAGGATCGTACGTATTTTACCCGCCCGGTCGGCAGGCGGCGCGGCGCGGTGGCGCGCGGGGGTGGACGAGCGATATGGGCAAAGAATACAAGAGACTCGCGGGACCACGGGAGTTGGAATGTCGTCCCGTAATATCGGAAATATATCGCTCGGGCTGTAACCACAAGTCATGTTCAATCGAATGAATCGTATGGAATAAAAATAAACCTGCCTACACCGCGGAGACGGCGGGAAGGTCCAATACCTCTCTCCGGCGAAGGCCGGGTGGCGCGGGTTACGCGCGGGCGAAACGGGGGCGCGGACGTGGTGGAGGAAGAAATTCGAGGAAGAGGAAGACACCGAGGAGAGAGACAAGACCCGGCCCGGCTTGCCGAAGGGTATAGGCGGCCCGAGAGCCGAGAGGAGGGAACGAGCGTGAGGGACGACTCAAGGGGGAGGGGGGGGG
>NW_012026854.1:1520199-1542563 GCF_000956235.1 Wasmannia auropunctata
GGAGGAGGGGGAACTCGAGGGGGATCGAACAAATGTTCCGGCGGCACATGCATCAAATCCTGAAGTTGCGTGAGAGATGGAGTCCCTGCTTGCTCAGCGGCGAGCCACGATAAAACGGCCGAGCCGGAGTTCTCCGCCCTCTTCATCGTCGTCGTTGTCGCCGACGACGCCCGGCTGCGACTCGAAAACGGAGCGCTCGAGCGTCCCGGTACTTAGCATGCGCGCGCGTGAAAGAGAGGAAACACGTACAAAAAAAAATGCTTAATATACCTTGTTCCCGTGATAAAATCCCCGCGCTCTTGAATTAAACCAGCCACGAAACCGACGGAGATGGCGCATCTCGCTTGCTCTCTCCATGAACATTTCGCGGAACGTCACGATAATCGTTCGCGACGTTTCCTGCTTAAACGATCAATGTCGATCGATGTTTGCGCGCATCCATCTTGCCGACGTTGATACGAACATCCCACACCGCGAAGGAAGTTCGACGGCGAGGGTAACAGCTGACGGGGCTATGCGGGAAATTGAGACGAGACGGAAACGGGAAGGAGATCCCGGAAAGGGGAAGAGTATACGAAGTTTCCACTGCTCGACGAAATTTTTGTTGCGAACGTTGTCGTCACTCTTGAAAAGTATACTTTCAATTGCTGCGGCACGTTTTGTAATTAGATTTTTTGTTCTGCACAATACAAAAGAATCTACAGAAATATCTGTAATTAACTAAGCTTATGTCGGGAAAGAGAAAATATTAAAATAATTAGTGCCTAAGACTTTCGGTGATTTTTGTAATAGTACTTTTACAATAAGTCTCTCCTCTTTTAATAATATATATAACTGTTAATTAATTATAAATTTACTAAAATTAACTCAATAATTATAGTATAACTTATAAAATATATCTTGTTTAGAATTAATATAATTTAACGAACAAATTTGTTACATTTATTAAATTCATGAATGTTGATTAACTTTAACACAGCACATTAATGGCAGAAAACTCAAGAATATAAAAAAAACATTTAATATCCTCAGTCAATGCTGTGCATTAAATCTCGCAATTCTTCTGTTATCACATATTGAAGCTTTACGACAATGATTAACCGTGATTGTGACAACATCCCGGGAATTGCTTTGCAGTACCTCCGTACAAGGACATAAACGACGCCTCCGTACGCTGCTCCAGCGGGGTTGCCGAGGGATATGAGGGGAACGAGAGAGACGATGGATGCAGAAGTGAGAGCAAAGTGAGACACGGGGAGAATAGCTGCACCGAAAGACAAATACGGCGCCAGACTCGGTTACGTTACAGCCGGCTGCATCCGCGCGCGACACTCTCTATACGCCTGCCCTGGATCTCGCCCTCTTATTCCTCTCCCGTTTTATAAAGGCCGCCGACCCTCCATCTCTGTCCTCCCGACACGTACTCTAGATTGTAAGTACGTACCCCTCGAGCTTACGCGCGAAAGTGGACACGAAAAATTATCCAATCCCCGAGATTCTGCCCTGGAACGTCCTTCGTCTTGGGTTCGCGCGCCGGTAGTGAACTTCTCGAGCATGGATTTAAACGTCAACGCGGATAATTCCTTTTGTCCTTCTTCCCTTTTTTTAAAAATATAATTTGCTTCTTTGCTCGTTTTAATAACGCTTTGATGAGCTAATACGATAAGATAACATTATCTTACAGTAAAAATTTGTAACATTGATGTTTTAATATTGTGTTGCACTGCACATAAAATTAATATATTATTTTAACGGCTTATCACGTTGATGATACATCACACTTTAAATCAGCATTAAAAATGTTATTGCATTCGAATACGGGAGTGTTCGAATATCTCTACCCTCTTTCTTTTAAGGAACTTACGAGAATTTCGAAAGTCATCGTAATTTTATCACGCGAGAAATAAAAACATAATAAACACAATAAACAGGAAGTGTGCCCGCTGGTTGCTCTTGGTCCATTTCAATTAGCCTTTCGTTGCGCACGATAATAAAAGTTCAGATAGGGCGCACGTGTAACTGAAACTCCGCGGTCTAATAATTAGTTCTTCGCGAAGGGGTGATGGTGGGAATAGTGCGGACGGCTGCCGACAAATTCAATTGGTTCCTCGTGAGGGTACCCCTTGATTATAACTGGACCACTGGGGAAAAAGAAGCGGGCAATGATATTTGCCCGGTTTTCGACTCCCGGCACGTCTCCCCGTAAATTACGAGGAGAGTTTCGTGCGCCCTTTTCCGCGGCGGGGTGTTCTCGATTTTCCGCATTGTACCTCAACGCGAGAAGAATTTCACGTGCCGGCGGAAACGCGTTATTAAAGTCTGCGATTTTCTACCCCATCTTCCCTCGTACTTCTCCCTCGCGCTCTCCTTGCCCTTTCTCGCTCTCGCTGTCTGGTATGCGTCCTGGCGAAACTTCCTCGCTGCTCCTTCGTTGAATTGTTTTAGAGCAACGCGGAGGAGGGAAAGCGAGTGAATGAAGAGGAAGGGCGACGGAGAGAAGGACAACACAGAGGGGGCGAGAGGGAGGGAGGGGCCGGGGACGCGGAAAAACTTTTCACGGGAGAAGGGGGAGAAGTTAACATTCTTCCCTCTGGCACGACCGCGTAAAAAGGAGATGTCGGGGTCAAGAAGCGCCTTACGTATTCTGCAAGCTCAGGTTTACACGCCCGAGTTATGGCCAGAAAAATCGGAAGTTCGCGGCCAGAAAGTGGCTGCCGAGTGCCTCGCGCGTGTGACGCGCATAATAAAGTCGCGAAGATGCAACTTGGGGAAACGTTTGTTGGTACCCCCGGAAGTGAAATGTCGGGGAAGAAGTGCCACCAGCGTGCCAAATTTGATTTTCCGAGAGGGACGCGGAGTCGGCAATCCGGCTAGAGCATACTTACATAGTGGAAAGACAATGTTCCTCGGGGCCCTCAGGGGGGGAACGGTCGTAAAACCTCGCAAACACGAACTACTTTGGAGTAGCGGGATTCTATAAGATGTACGTGATGCCGTCAGACATCTTGCAAATGGTCCTTCCGCGCGGCGGATCTCGATGATGACGTAAAGTTCGCCAAGACAACGAATTAGAATCTCGATGAGAATTTATAATCGTCGCAAGACGTTGGAGTTTCTTACCGTTCCGCGACATTTTTTTCAACCATAAACTTGCGTGTACAATTGTTTGATTTTCTTCTATTATTTTTCGTGATAATTATCGGACACTTTTTAACAGGTATTTTTCTTAAATTCCATTTTGAAATTTTTTTTTAACACCCCCTCGCATTACATTTCTCTCATTACCAAGTTACCTTTCTCCGCATCTTGGGAATGAAAATATGCGGAAATATTGCATTTGCGAGAGCCACAGGCGTAATTCTGCTTTCAGGAGAATTTTCGTCGGCTCGACATCGACTACCTTCTCGCCTATAACGCCCGCGGACCCTCGAAGTAGAGAGGGAGGACAAGTCCGTTATTATGAAAATCCTTAGCGGGCGAAAGCCAGGTTATAAGCATGAATAAAATAAGCGGTATTAAAATCCACTTTCTTCTCCCAATCCTCTCCCCTTCCCTCTCCCGCCAGCACCTGTCCCATCCAACGCCTCTCCTCCTTCCTGCCCCACGTAGGCGCCGGGTTCGGCTTCGCGGGCGGAGTAATGGCATTCCTCTTCTCCTTTCTCTTCCTCCACCTCAACAATTTACTTCGTTTCGAAGCGCTTCTCTATCTAAGCCCGCGGCTGTTCTCCCTGTCTCCGCCGCGTCGGTTACCCGATAAACGCGACTCGGCGCGAGAGCTTTTGGTGCACGGAACGAGATCTACGATAGCCGAAAGAAGCAATTGGTCGATTATCGCTGATCGTATATGGAATTACTTGGATATCGGAAATAGCCAGGAACGAATAGTAACGTTTCGGGGATTAACCGATAATTCATAAAAATCTTTAAAAAAAAAAAGACAGAGTAACAAAAAGGAAAAAAAAACAAATATATTTTCTACGCATATTTAGTGTCGCATATATACAACACAATAAAACTATTGAAAATTAATAAATATTTTCGTACTATAATTGTCTCGTGGTACTTGACTGTAGAGAATCTAAGGTTTAAGTTTTATTGATTGTTTATACAAGGATCTGCGCATCCTAGTAATTTAACGGCGGATATCATCGGCTTCATATTCTCATCAGCGTGCAATTTATTCGCGCGGGTACCGAATGCCGAAATAAATTATTCGGAGCCTACCCCCTTCTCGGGGGAGTCGGGCGACCAGTTTTAGAGGTAGTTCTATGGTAATGACGGAGTACATGAATATTGAAGGAGTAATCTTCGCGGTTTACGGCGTGTCCTTTTCGCAGCGCAGCCTCTCCACGGCGGCCCCGCGGCCGTGGAGTTGGGTCAATATCGGTTTAAAGTTCGCTATTTTTTTTTTTTTTTTTACGGCGTCAAATAAATGGACCGGCCGAGATAAATGACGAGAGTATGCCGATATTATCGGGCGATCCATTTTTCACTCGAACGATATTGTTCGTATCGGAACGTGCCGGCCGGCCTTCCGAGAAGTGAATAATTAATTATACGGTTGTAATCAGTAAAAATATTTGATCAATATCGTTAAAGCTGAACGAAGCCCGATTTAAATCTAGAATTCTCCGCTGCCAATATATTGCGCGGCCGATGTATGCGATAATAAAATAACATGCGCCCCGCGTGCTAAAAGCAGCATTCACTGTGTTCTAACGAGCAATTATGTGATCGTATAAAGCTTGATGTGTCGGGAATAAGCAGTAATTGCATGGATGTCCAATTAACAACTGCATATCTAGAAGGTTTGCATCCTCTGTTATTTCTTTTAACGATTCGACGAATAACACACGTTGCGTCAATGTTATATTTCAACGAGAAAAAGTTGGGACTATTATTTTATATTTATATCTCTTTTCCACGTGTGTTGTCGATTAATGCTAATTAATTATATATACGGTTCATGGAATATATTTTTCTTGATAAGTCATAATGTAGTTTTAAAAAGCAAAAGAGAAAGAAAGAGAGAAACGTAAAGAAAATTGAGATTAGTGTTGACCGATGTTTGGAAGGGATCAATGCTAAGTGAAATTACGAGAGCATACGATCCTAACGAAATGCGAATGGTGTAGATATGCGAAGTGTAGAGAGGAAACGTGAAGGTTACGAAAAGCTGGATGCGTTCCAAGGCATGCAGGCGAATGGTGTCCCAACATGAACCTCCTCGCGCTCAAGCTGACGGAAGGTTAAACGTCCCACCGAGACTTATTCACTCGGTCACGTAAACGTACAAGAGTACATTTCCTAATTATTAATTCTTTCAAAAAGAAAATTACCTAAAAAATCGATATAAAAAACTAGGTTCCTACAGCTTCCAACTTCAACCAATTAATTAACTTTAATTATTTAATCAATATACATAAGTAATAATTTTCTTGTTTTTCCGAAATTATTTACTAATTATTTACTATTTTACGTTTTACCGAATTATTTACTAATTTATAAATCGTTAATATAATAATTTAATGAATTTCTAATTGCAAAGTATAGAGTTCTATATGTAATTCAATGTGTTTTGTATTATAGATATGAAAGCTGATCAACCATATGACTGAAATGTTTATATGCGAACAAAATAAGATGGCTGTGAATCAATTAATTATTAGAACCTAGTATTCTTTTCAACCAATTCTTTTACTCAAATCTTATCTTTTGATATATCATGTAAATACAAAATGCAATTCTTCATTGTAATAACGATTGTGTGCAAATATAGATACTAGTGAGCAGCTAATTAAAAGTCTCGCTCAGTTTCCACTTCATGTACATTATCATTCTTAAATTAACCAGTATAAAATCGGATATGCATCTCTGTAACACATCAATTACCTCGTCGCCACTTTGCGATGTAAGTATTTATACCGGCCCGGAAGTGACAGCGAGACGGGCAAGAGTAAGGTAAGCGACGCAGCGTCCAAGGAGTATACCAGAAGTTCGAGGAACACACCTCGTGCCCGTTAGGGACGGGCGTAGTCCGGATGAGATACGAAAACAGATGGGAAAACGGAAAGCGGAGGGCGGAGGGCGCGAAAACTGGATGCGCTCCAAGGCATGCGGGCAAGTGGTGTCGCGTGCACGGGCTTGCGGTTCTCGCGGCGTCACGTCGAGAATCACGTCGAGAGGCTTCTTCTCTCCCCCTCCCTCCTAATCCCATCCGTTCGAGTGCGGTTGCCGTCGTCATTGTCTATTCTTCCCTATTTCGTCATGCTTTTTGCCACGCCGTTCGGAGCTCTGTCTGTGTCGTTGCCATGGCTACCATCGCGTCGGGAAAGGTGGTGCGTACACAAAAGTATCAGACCTCGTTCGTACCTTTTCCCTTTTTTTTTTTTTTTGCGACGACGTGTCCGCCGAGCACGGGGTGACGGAGTGAGATTCGAGGTACGAGGGGGCACTTGTGTCCTTTGGGGCTGCGGCGCCGGTATGTACGAGACGGTGAGTTTGTGCCGGCAAAACGATTACTTTTCATTGCCGCGCGCTCGATCCTTTCTGCAATTCATGCCTGTGTCTACCGTTTTAATTGGGAGCGAAACGCTTTTCATTTCAATAGGGGCGACGGTGTTCGCGTTCGCGAGATGCGATACCATGGGAATCTCCGAGGAAATGTTGCAAATACCATTTCTCGTTCAGGTTTTATAAGTTGCCAAGAGATAAGCGTGGTTTGATGGGACGTTTAATGAGACAAACACTACGTCCGACATTTTTGCACCTCATTACAGCCAAGAGCTGGTCGTCTACATTGGCAAGTAGCAATCATTCAATCATTCATTGTTATCGTAGATACATTATGCATCGCCTTTTACTCTTATCTGGCCAATTTTGCTATGGAATCCCATTACTTCCGAGTGCTTCCCATGCCATGGTATTGTCCATGCGTGACTCTGTCAGGGAGATTACGATCCCCGATCGCGTATCTTAATTGTATACGCTTTAACGGAGGAAGTTATTACTCTTTTTCATTCCAAATTGCTCCGCGTTCCGGTAAACGCCGCGAAGAATAAAAGTTCCACCTGCCCCACCGACCCCACTTCTCTCACGCGAAATTAAATCGTTGCGCGCCGAACAATACGGCGTGCCTAATTTCTGAAGACGCATAATGACAATAATAATACCGGCGGGGCGCGTTTCTGAGGAAGCCAGGAATGCGGATAAGGGGGATAATGAGAATGTTTTGTACAGTAACGCGGCGCGATCGTCGGGATGGGAGCGGGCTGGGGAAGGGAGGGGGGGGGGATTCTTCGTGGCGTTCACGTATAAAACGCCATTGTATTCCACGTACAGTAGCGCACACGGGAAACGACGACGTGGGTAGGTCCCCGCGGGCCGCGAAACGATACTATTGGCGATCGCGATACACCCATGATTGTCACGCGGATAACCCACGCATGCAAAGCAGTCGCAATTAAGCCGGGATGATTTGCATAAAGGTATTGTTTAATGGGAGAGAACGACCGCGCGGCGTAGGCGAGAGACAAGGGACGGGAACCGGCGGGCCGGCCCGAGAGGGAGCGAGAGAGAGAGAGGGAGAGAGAGAGAGAGAAATGCGCCGGTGATGAGCTCACGATAATTCGATTGCATTCCTGTTGCCTGCAGTGCACCGGACGACGGTCAATGTTCAACGGCAAGGCAGTTATCGGCATTGCGACGAGTGTCAATTAGCCGCAAATTGTAGCCGCGCAACGTAAATACTTAGCGGCGAGAAATAGCCGCGCGCGATTGTGGCTGGAGGGAATCCTTGTTTCCCCGTGACATTTAACGTATTTCAATACCGTCCATTAATGTCACCTCGCTTCTTCGGTCCACGTCGAAGTTCATTCTTCCGCGCGATGGCGATCTTATACGCGCGTCGAGTCACGGTTTCTCTATACCTTTAAGATAAAGCGCGCCTTGCAGCACGGGAAGGAGATGCGCGTTCGCTTATATATATCAATCATTCACGGAGGAAGAGTATCCTATCGTGATCGCGGATCCGCGAAAAGATTAACGTGCAGCGCGCGAAGCGCACAACGGAGGTGTGTATACGAACGCGCGCCGCGCGTTGGGCGAAGCGACGCGAAACGAGGCGTCGTGCTTTATATCCCGCTTGTAGGAAAGCCGGACGTCAATCTTTCTTAGATTAACGCATTCCCTACTGGCGTGCGCGCGCGCGCGTTCGGGGCGATGATTTATGATGTTATATTTCCCCTCGCGGCATTTGAAATGGAGATGTTTCAATGGTAAACGTTCGTCCGAGGGGGAGAGGAGGGAGAGAGGGAGGGGGGAGGGGGAAGGGACTCCGGTTGTGTGACAAGGCGTCGTGAAAAGCACGGGCCTCGAGTAGCTGTTAGCGGAAACGCGGGCTATTACGAATGTATCGAAGTTATTAATTTCCGCTGCGCGCGCGCGCTACGTTATTCTACTACCGCCCTCCCGTCACGTCCACGTCGCGTCGCCGTCCGTTCCGTAACGAGCGCATCCCTTCGCTCCGGCACGTCGCTCCCGTGACTTTGCGAAGGACGCGCGGGGGGGGGGAAAGTTGGGCGCGCGAGCTTGAATAGAATATTTCCAGCTATACGTCCGCGTGAAGCACCGCCGGGACGCAAACCGCTTGGTCATTGCGCGATTGATCGGACGGCCAGACATATCCCTCCCAACGAATAAATGCGACGAGAGTACCTTCGCGTTTAATATATAAATATATATAAATAAATATATATATATAATAAATGGGATATCGACATCGGTATTTCCGACAAGGTTGCTGCATTCTGCTAAAGATTAATATCTCCGTCACGTTTTATCACTATTTAAGCGTGTAAGAAGTCTTAATTCCAGCAAACTTTTCATTAACAAATTCCATGAAAATTCAAAAGAAATATATCTACAAAAAGATCTCAGCGATGTTTTGAACTTGTCATATTTTATCGGAATACATATATTTATCATGCAACTTTGATAACAATAATAGCAAAGCAGTAAATTTTAATACTTTTGTATCTTTGAAATTTCTCGGGTACAAATTATTCACGTTCAAAATTTATTCCAAAGTTTCATCAAGCCCCAACGTTTTTCCTATTTACCTTCGCATAAAATTTTTCCCATATTCTTCCAAATTTAAAAAAAAGTCTCAATTTGATAAGAAAAATAAACTTATCATTCATAAAATACAGTATGCGAAAGGATGAGATGCTGAAGAACCGCGCGCCAACTGCTCTATTTACCCAAGTTTCCTTATTTGCGGTGCTTTGTTTTATGAGCTATGCGCGAAGGTGGAGCGCTATAAGTCGTAAAGCTGTATGATGGCGTTAAAAGCATATACTCGTATCTTTTTATTACCTTCATCATTCAATTGATGTGCCCCTAAGAAAGTTAAGCTTATGCCGCTTTATCACCTACACCGCGCTAAGGGACCTCGACTCGGCTTTAATATACGGAGCTTAATTCCTCTCGCCGTGAAAGCATCTTTAAGAAGCATAGCCCCTTTTCGCGACGTTGCGTCGTAATAGCCATAAAATATCGTCAATCGAAGCGCCGACATTTGCGACGAAAATAATAAAAATGCGATATAAGATCGGTTTTCGAGTGACTTTCGTCGAGTCGTGTAGCAACAATCGTTGTAATCACTTTATTCTTTGAACGATATACGCGCCAACGAGAACGAGACGGGGCTCAAAAAACGATACTTTATTTTCCGCTACATTTCAGATTATTATATCCCTCCCCTCCTACGCCCCCTCGCCCCCTTCGCGCTATATCCGCCCGAGATGAAAAACCAATCGGCCAAAGCAACGTCGCTAAAAGCACAATAACTGGGCCGCGAATCGCGACGGACAAATCGCGTTACGGCAATCATTGCAGAGCGCCCATGCGACCTCGCTTTTTCCTCTTTGCGCGAAAGTTCCTGTTGATTGCCGGCAGTGATTCAATTGCTCGTACGGAAACACAGCCGGGACGCGCGCCGTCAGAGAGCAATCGCGTTAAAAAGCCTTGCCGTCGGGTTTGTCGTTCGAGAAAACGCGTTCCGTTACCTTCCTTTTTTCCCCTTTTGCTTTTCGCCGAATGTATTTTCGATCGGGCTTTAGCTGCGAAAAACGGCCAATGGAGTCGCAATTCGCCGCGTCGTTATCCAGAAGCCCGAGGGCCGATCCTTCGTGGCGAACGGCAAAAAAAAAAAAAAGAAAGGGGAAAATAATCGAAAAGGAGAGAACTCTGACCACACTCGCGGCGGGGAAAAAATATATTTCTGCTCGGGTCACTCTCAAGAGAGTGATGTCAAAAGAAAAAAGTTTAAATTTCGGTTAAAAGTTAAAGTCTCGCAGATCTGATACGCACGATTTCGTCTGCCTATACCGCCATTTCGTCGCATTGCTGCGCGGAGAAATGTATCTGAAAAGTTTTTTTTTTTTTTTGAAACCAGATTGGTTTCTCTTTCGTATATCTCTTCTATCATATCTTTCTCTCATACGTTTAAAAGTTACCGCTTCTTGGTTCTTAGTGTCACACTACGCATATTATGTAAGTGTACGAATCTTTACACGACAAATCTAACTGTGTGTCGTAGAATAGAAACGGAATCGCCGCCATTTGGATTTTCGACGAAAGCTCGGCACGCTGGCGCAATTGAATGTGCGGCGAGGTATACAAATGCGGCTTTCCCCGTCGGACGTGTTCCGATCCAGACAGACCAGATCTGCTTTCCCGCAGATGCGTATTTAGCAATCAGTGGCCAAGGAATCAATCCACTGAGTAAGCATTCCGGCAATTGGATTTGCAACGACTATCAATTCACGCACCGTATAATGCATGTCTTTACAACGTCTTTTCGATTGAAATTTACTTTTTTTGTATATATAGCATCGCCAATATGACGCTGGGCGATATAAAATCTTTGTCGATATTGGTAGCAATTTTCCACGCCATTTAATGCCACTTCGGGGGATTCTAAGGCAGCCACCTTGATAAAATGCTAGTACTAGTTACTGCAGTATCTGCAAAAAAAGTGGTGTTTCGCAAGAATACATGCATCGTTCCTTTTTATTTGAACAGTCGGTACTCGCAAACGGAATTTCACAGCGGCTTGGAGAGACGTGAGGAGGACAACGGCATCCTCGGCTATCATCGGCTCCGTCACAGTAAGCGGAACGTGACGTTGGCGAAATGCACTTGCACGAAGGATAAACGCGTCATTCTAGCTGGATTCCACTCCGAGTGATGCGGTTCGTCACCGAAGAATATTCAATGTTCTCGCTACAATAATCCGCAAATATTGTTCTAGAGACCGATGTATGTGGCAAGTGCGCAGTGATTTCGTTTTCCTTTTCTGACGCGCAAAAAGTAACTACGCACAAATCGCGAGAAACTCCATTATCATGAAGCGACTATTAATTACTTGTTTATCGATTATTAATTTAGTGGAAAAACCCTTTCTGAGATGTAACAACTTATATAATTTCCAGCCGTAATGTACCAGTAATTAGCATTCTTTTTTTATCAAAACGTTTCTCTGTCTTCGATTATGTGTAACGAAGAGAAGTTCTTCGGTATATATCGTTCATTGGCCGTTCGACAAGCGAAGATACGCGCGTGATATCTCGACGTACGATACATTCATTACCATTCATCCCGGTATGGATATCGGCACTAGGATAGCGTGCGCGCATTACTATCCGAGAAGAGCAGGATGCAGTTACACATGCTATGCAAGGATAAGTGCACTTCTCCAACTTCTCTCTCTCTCTCTCTCTCTCTCTCTCTTCCCCTGTCTCGTCGCGCCTCTGCTTGGCCGCCCACCTCTTACTTGGATTCCAGTCCAGACAAACAGGCTTGCTCTCTCACAGTCCGCGCGTTTCGCCAAGCAAGCACAACCCGCGCGAGGGTATTTGCGTATCCCGGCAACCCCCCGACTCCGGGGTTTCGGGCTCGGTTCTGGCTCTCTGCTCCGGGTCGGTCGGTCTCTCGCCGTTGTGTACTACGCGACAACTGCTAAGTGCTGCAGCAATCCTGGCATCGACGTCTCTTACACGGAATTACTGTTAAGCGTGCGCCGCTTCGCGCGTTTCCGCCCTAAACTGATTAGTCCCCACGATTCAACGTAGTATCTCTCTGCCGTACCGTGCGGCGCGCCGTGAGGGGCAGGAGAATTTCACGAGGGCGCCTGAGAAGCTCGTCGCTGGTCAGGAACGCCAGAAGACGGAGGGGTGTCAGCGACTCGCCGTTCAACATCGGGCACGTCGACTCGAGGAATTTTGGAATTTAAGCGAGAGTTACGGGAATCATAGTGGCACTTGTTACGCTACGATGTTTCGTCTTCCGTATATTTGATTCCGTATGAATGCAAAACATTTTTATGGCTTAAAACATTCCACAGTGGCAACGATATTGTTTGGCAAATATTGTCGGCAAATAATGCATTATATAATATGTGAGAAATATACGCGAAGAAAATACGTTTTTATTTCAATAAATTATTACGAAAAATATATATGTTTTTTCTCCGATCAATTAAATCGAATTAACAACATCTATATGCTCTGTCGAATAAATTGCGAAGAAATATAATTAGATCAACGTTTATGTAAAATTAAGATTACACTTCAAAACAAAAAATTAAAATTTATATTGTAGAAGCAAGATAAAAAATTAAAGCGAATTTATCCAGATGTGTTGATCATATCTATTTAGATAAATAATTAAAAATTCAAATGTTTTTAATGGAAAGAAGAGAGAGACAAAAGTGGAAAATGAGTCAGTGATAAAGATAAGTATGTTATTAGAAAATATGGCAAGGGGAAGATGAGCGGAGGAGGGAGAGAGAGAGAAAGAGAATTCCATCTCAATTATGTATTCATAGCTGGAAAAGGTATAACGCGCACGAGGGGGCGGCGGTAGAAGTCAATAGAAATGAAATATCAACGCTGGGTCCCCCTTCGGCCCTACCGCGTCCTCTTCCAGCCCGCCTTTCCAATACGGGATCTAAAGTGTTTTTCGATATCTCGAAAAATTCCGCCGCGCCACGGCGCGCGTTTCTCGTCTTGGTTTTATTTCTTCTCTCCCGGGCGCGCAGGGCCGATTGCATGTGCGCCAGTAATATAACTACCTTCTCGAGCGCGTATCTCACCGGCGAAAATCGGCGGTGGACCCGAACGCCCGCGTCTCGGAGGAAAAATACAATCGTAACTCCGAACGCTTCTTACATGCGATACGATATATGAATGATATCAGGTGGCAGTAAATATTCATTCGAAAATACCTTATTGTACAGCAGATGCAGCCGCGCAAGTAGATGCGGAAATGCTATATTGAAATGCACGCGAACTCATATTTATAATCGTTATCATGAATTTCGTATCCAGCCGCGATATATTCAGGATGAAGCTTTATCTTGAAATAATCCGACATAACTCGTATTTCGATTGAAGATCAATTGAAATTATATTCAACTGAATGTGACAAGTAATACGATTACTGTCGCGAATTGTATATGTATAATAGATCTCTGTGCGTGAAATGTTATAGTTGCTCATTTCATGGTTGCTCTGCCATCGCCCGATGCCTCCCAGGCCTCTTTCCTTCCCTCGCAATCAGATTCGTTCGTCGCACTCATAACACTCGCGAAAACACAGTTAATTATCGCGCGTGCTAATCACGAGAATAGGATAATCGCACTGCACGGTGCTCCCAACGTTAATTACACGCGACGCGCGTTTTACCATTGTGGATTACGAAGACTAATGTGAAAAAAGCACGAAACTCTATGATTCGAAAACATTGAATTTACATACATATATACGTAATATTTAACTACACAGTTGACAAATATTCAAATGCGGGCTTATGGCTGTACCTGTTAATTAAACGTGTCGTGGCGGCATTCAAAAATCGTTTTATAAATGAAAAATTCGAAAGTAATTTGGCGTTTTAAAACGATACGGTGCGATTAATTAAATCAAATTAATGAATGACCATCCAAAAACGTAAAACTGAAATCTAATATTGCGGATGCAATATATTTCAAACGTAAAAATCTATGTATTATTAATAAATAACCGATGTATCACGGTTTTTCCATTACGTTAATTACTTGATCCGACGATTCGCGTATTATTCCGCGCCCTGGATTTAAAAGTATTGAGCGAATTACAATTTAAATCAACGAAAAATTCAGAAGGCGATGCGAAATCGCATTAGAATCTTAACGAAATTATTGCTCGTATAATACAACTAACGCGATTCTTTGTATTATTCTTATCTTTACGTTGCATTCAAGAGCAAATAGAATATTCCTATTACTTTGTGCAAATATCAAATTTGCACGGGGGAATAATCTCTTAAGTTTTCATTGCTATAAATATTCGCGAATAACAATATTATCATTCTTGACGATGCCAAGAAGCTTAAGAAGCTATGGGCAACCGCAAGTTAAGCCATCGACGGATTTCTCCCGGTTTGAATGCAATGTGGAACTACGAACAGGTACGTAGTTCGTCGATCGATAGGTATCCGCGTTTTGTGTAACAAATGAGCCGCGAGACAACAGTATTATCCGATGAACAGGACACCAGCTGTGTGGAAAAAAAAAGAACGGCGGTGATCGGCCACCGATTGTCAAGCAAAAGGCGCGCGTGTCGCGAGATTCTATCTATCGTTGCATTCCTGCATAACGACGCAGCGATCGCTGCACATCGCAACGCTGCGGAAGCCGGGCGATGTCCGTTCGCAATTGCGCCATTGTTAGACCATTTAGATATGTTTCATTGGTAGAGACGTGCACGAAGGAACGATGCCTTGGCCCTTTGGAAATCGCGTCCGTGCCCCGGTATGCATGCACTCGCCGCGGGAATCGTGCAAAGCATGCAATCGATGCATTAAATAAGCTCCCCAAGCATTCAAATCTGAATGTAGCCCGGCTCCTTTCGTAAAAGCCCCTTCCCGTATATACCTCAGTGTAGTTTTCTCAATCCATTACGGAGCTACCGCGTTCCCGTAAAATGATTTCTACACCGCGATGTATGTCGAATAAATCAAGAGAAAGAACGTAATTGAGGATTCCGTGTTCAAAAAGGTCCTCTATTAGCCGTGATTTATGTTGCGCCGTCATGGAAAGTCGAAACCGTGGAAGTAATGTACGGGATAATTTTGCCGATACACTGTGGACATAACTTTAATGCCGGTGATTAAATCAGGCACGAAGCTAATGAGATGTTTTTGTGCAAAGCACAAGTTCTTAATAACATTATGTGACATGTAAAAACAATTTAATGGAAAAAGCAATGTTTTTTTGACCCTAATGATAATAGCAATAGAATAACGATACTTGAAATAGCTAAATCATTGTATACGTGTCCTTAATTGCACTTTACTATTCAGCATCTTGCTTCACTATTCAGCAATTAAAGCGCATAGGTAAATTACGGTTAGTAGGGTAATTGACGATCGATAGAGTTATCTGTCTCGAAACGACCCTGTTTCGTGTTGAGGGCGATATAAAGCGTGTCTAATGTCACTTCATATCTGAATTAATCGCCGAATAAAAATACAACGTTGCATTAATAACCGCGCATTAGTACCCAAATGGCCGGGTACACCGGTCGCGCTCGCGGGGGAACAACGGCACTTGTAAACTCCGTGGCGGAGCGCGCTCCAGTTTTCGCTTCGCAAATGAAAGGACGGAGGCGACGGAGACGACGAAGAGCGGACTCGAGTTTTCTCTTTTGCGCCTCTTAAATCTTAAGCAGAGACAAATGAAGCTGCGAAGTCTAGGCGCTACGACTTACCGTTAGGAGGGAACTCGTAGAAGAACGCAGATCTCGGGCTCAGACAACTGGAACAGAGGAAAATTACGGTTAAAATATGCTAACAATTAAAGGAACGGCGCCGGCTTGGCAAACCGCCCGGCGTCTACGCGCTTTTCCGCTCCGTTTCCCATTCGTTTTCGCCCGCGGCCGACGTATCGTCGCGCACCGCGGTGTCGCCGCGGTTTACCGAGCAAACAACGGTCAATACGCGACACCGGTCGCATCGGCATGACAGAGGGGCATGACGATGTTAAGCGTAATAGAGTGATTGGTCGTCGGGATTTAATACTTCCTTTGATACGCGAAATGGATCGGTTGGCGGGCATTTCGATACCATTAAACGCCGATAATGAATTTACCTGCAGTGTTTAGGGGGAGTTAATTTCGATTTAGTTAGTTATTCGTATTATTTCGATTTAATACGCATTACAGCCGCGCGTGTTCGGCTTCTCGCTCGAACACAGTCATTTGCGTAATGCGTAAAATAGCGTGGTGCAAATTGCTCGCGGAACGTCCTCCTCCTGTCTTCTGCGAGGAAAATAATCGATTTCGGACAAATTAAGAAAATTTGTTTGGCAAGATTTTGCGTAAATTGTCAAATATTCTGTGATTCAAAGTAACCTCTTTTTTTTTACTTTGGCTAATAATGCGAATTACATCACTTAAAGTTTACAAGTTCAATTTATACCGAAGGCGAAAAGATTCGACGCACATTTACATTTCTCAAATAATACTTCATTATGATAATGGAAAACAAAAGTCATCCTGGTCCATGCAGTCAGAGGTGATCTCCCTATGGGCATCAAATTAGGTACTGATATAGGTACCTAAAGGTAATATTACATGTCAAAGGTAGTATTATACGTGCGGTTTAACAAACGCACAATTCTGTGTAGCGAAATTGCGGAATTGTCATGTCATTAATGTAGGTTCCCGTGCGATATGTGCGGTTTACGTGATCGTATGTTGCCCACCGAATAATCGCGTAGTCTTTTTTCACCTCTCATGCACGTCTATGCACGACTATCACGAATGAGACAAGATACCGAAGCAATTTACATTACACGACGGTATACATTTAATTTAATAATAATTACGATCGTTGGACAGTTTACTCGCGCATACGCGAAAGGAATCTCTTCCTTTCCGCTTCTGGAACGTAAACGTGTATATGTCACGTTTTTAAGTCACGTGAAAATACGAAGAGATAAATTCTGAAAAAGGATAGAGGGGAAAAAATAATAGGATGCGTTTTAGCAAAGAGACAATTTGCGCAAATGATTGCGTTAAATTCGAACGAGAAGCCGATCGAATTGTGCCGCTCTAATACGTATTAAATTGAAATAATACCTATACTAACTAATTTCCGGGTTAACGATATTAATTGATTTGCAAGATTGTCAGCCAGACTATATTTTATTGCAAATAGAAAGAGACAATTTTAGATAAATATAATAGGAAAGGCAGCACTATTTTCTTTTTGCTTCTATCGTAAATGGAAGAATTCAGAGTTACCTTTCTTTTTCCTGAGCTCTAAATGCGCATACAAATGAGTAATTGAAATATAACCGACGTAATGACATTGGCGATCCTGTTCCATTTAACCGTACGGAAGAGTATGCGTGAATTCCAATGCACGTCTCGGGACACGTGGAGCATCGTGTCGCCGTAAATGGCGGTATTCGCTGAAGTATCCCAAGTATCTCTCCCCGAGCCGGTAGACGCAGTCGATCTCTTACGGTAGATCACGCTGGAATGTGCGCGCCCGGCGATTTCCGGCGTTTCGGTGTTGAAGGTCGAGCGCGCACTAATCGTCTTATTGGCTCGATCCAAACGTTCCTGTTTCTACATCGAACGTCCCGCACAAAGCGATCCAGCGTTAGGAAGTCGAGAAGTGTCGCGGAGGGTAACAAACACACACGTAACACTCGGTGAACGGACGCGGGGGAGGCGGCGGGCGGCAGGATGGCCCGCGGGATGAGAGAGAGAGAGAGGGAGGAGGTCGGTAGTTCACGTGCTAGAGAATCGGTAATAGCGCGTCGTATCTTGCCTCAATGTATCCTGATACAACGCGCCGTAATACTAACCGCATACTAATAGGACCCTTTGACGAAAAGCTAACATCTCTCAGCGGGTAAACCGCGCCGCAATTCCGGTCGGGCCACTCTCCCGGCGCGACGCGGCGCGGTAGCCTCTTCCTCTGTCTCCACCTATACGGTCCTGCACCATCCGGAATCGATTGCCTTGGAGTGGTCCCGTCTCCTCAATGGATTCGTAATAGATTCCGCCGGCAAACATAGTACAAACGAAGAACATCCGTCGCTCTCAAAGATTGGCATCACGCTCAGGAAATCGCGACAGGTATAGCTTCTATAGTTATTATTCGTAATACGTCGATTTCGCGAGGGATCAAGAAATTATTGGCAGTTCAATGAACTTGTCGAGAGAAGAGAGAAGCAAAATGTAAGAGAAATTTTCGCTTCTCGCGCGCGATTAAATCCTCGGAAAGTTATTAAATTACGTCTTATTGAAACCTAACTATAAGTATTATTTACTTTGAGAGATCTAAGCGACGCAAAATCGATCGCCGCCGATTTGTCGCGATTCGAACGTACAACTGTATTGGACCTCCTTTTGCCGTTAAGCTTCCGGAGACTTAGAGAGGAACCGATTACTTCTTTCTCAGGTGAAACGGCGAACGTCGCTATGTGCCAAGTGGCAATCGATTTAGGGCTGTTAAGAGTCATGATTACTATGGCGGCAGCGAATGTCGGAAGGAACGCCGTACTTCCGAGTCGTACGACACAAATGGATGGTAAAACGTTTCCGCCGGCCGCGCCGAGAATCCTGATGAAGCCGCGGGAGAGTGCGGGTATGGTGCGGTATAGCTGATGTAAAATATGCAAGACAGCCTATCGTGGATATTTCGCATGCGATTGAAAACTGTAGCGAGCTCCTATTCGCTGCTGACCTGTTCGGCGCCGCTTGAGAACACTCGGATATGCAAATTCTTCCGATGGATCCGGCACAAGCATTCTCGTCCGTTGCGTTTTTCATGTTGTTTCTCACTTCTAGCACGTGGTTTCTCCAGAGGAAATGGACTTTATATTCACTTACATATATAATATTTTCCTCGAAATGTTCCTGAGGTCTTATCAGATTTATTATGCATCTTACATTTTTTTTTAATGATATTTTCGTATTCTTTTTTTAAGCTTCTCGGTTTACAAATTAAAATTCAAGAAGATCGATAAATGAGAAATTCAGAAGAATGAAAGAGAAATGAGAAATTCTTATAATAAATATAGTAATATAAATATAGATAGTATCTACTTCAATATATTTAAGAGATGCTCTCTCTCTCTCTCTCTCTCTCTCTCTCTCTCTGCCGTAACGATTTATAATTATTCTCATATTTCTTCTCATAAACTATTTAAATTAATATGAAGCAGTTTGAAATGAAAATCTCGTATCTTTTGCCTCCATAGCGAAAGCATGTTGTATAATTTCATGCATGAAAAAGAGAGATATACGAGGAACTTTATTTCAACGTGGCGCGAAACATGGCAACTAGCTAAATTGCAAACTAGGTTCAGTATTTTTTATGGGTGAAGACATGGCCCTGCGGTTGACGTCGAATACGTAGCGCGCAGTTGGCGAGAAGGGGCATAGAAACGGCACGTATCCGGTATGCTGCATTAACGTGATTCCAGTATAATCACGCGCGATACATTTGTAATAATGAATGAATTTACGGGAGAATAGCAGTTTCCGTCGTTATTCATAAGCGCACGTTTCTCATTGAAATTTCAACAAAGTCCGTTGTTTTTGTCTGACAAAAATAATTTCACGTATAAAATGCATGTAAACCGCAAAACCCATATTTAGCATTATGATATTGGATTACGCTTTTAACAATCGCATTTCTTTCACGCATGAAAAGCAATAAATATCTAAATTCAACGAAATCTCCAGTGACGCAGCGAATGATTTTTTTTTTACAGAAACAAGATTCGGATGACGATGTGAAATAATAACAAGTACGGTTTAAAATTTTGACATAGAAATACGTTAAAAATACTTTTTTAAAATATACATTTTCCAGTTAAAAGAATTAACGCGTTAAATAAATAAATAAAATAATTTATTGTTTTACTAGAATAAAAAATTTACGTAATTTTGCTACAACAATTTAGAATAATAATCCGCATCCCAATGTTAAACAATTTTTATAGTATTTGTACAAGAGAAATCTTTTTAATGAGTCATATGATTGTTAATGATAATAAACGCATAACAGTAGCGACGATAATGATAGAAATAATTTTTTAATTATCGTTCACTCGATATCTAGGTGTTATCAATGATAAACAGCTTTTCGCAACGAAGATAATGAAGCATCATTCGGATAATCAGGCTAAGCGTATAATTCAAATCTGCTGCATTTGGAATCCGCGTTATACGGCGCCGTGTAAATACATCTGCACGAGGGTCATACACGCGTGCGAGGGACAACGGCGGCGATTCCCGGCATGCTTCCATCTGGCGGATTGAGATGGGCGGAGGAGGAGCGCGCGGGGATCGAAAAATCTGTTTTGTCCTCTGCGGGAATCGATCGGCCGGAACGCGAACCCGACGCAATCGCAGGCGGCCGGATGCGAGCGCGCCGAAATATGGCAAAGGACTAAAACTGTGCGATTACACGTGGGATAAACGGGCGCGAGAGGTCGAGGGTTTCGCGGCGCGGATAATCGAGCGCGCGCATTCCGGCGACGCGGCGCGGCGCGACGCGATGCAACGGCAGCGCGCGATGCGACGCGACGTGTGCGCCGACGAGTCGATAGGATTACCTGGCCGTCGACACGACAAAACCGACCATCGGGCCGTGGCTGTCAGCACGTCAGTCAGGCTTTACTTCGCCGCGTTATTGTCCGTTTATTAATTTATGACCACGGTCCATGCGATTGTTTATAGCGCGAATGCTTCGGTGCTCGCGCAGTTGTGCCGTTCGGCCTAGCGTTAAGCGGCAGATTAATTCTATAAATTATTTCGAGAGCGTCGGTATATCCCTTATTATTGAAGGGATACACCGACGCTTCAGCTCGATGAAGATGATGAAAACCGAAAATAGCATCGCGAATCAAGCGCAAAGGAAAAATTCAGAGGTGCAGCGTTGACATAACGTGTTTTTTAAATATATATAGAAATACGGCTGCCTCTCGTGCGCGAAAGAGATTTGAATTAAAACGTGCGAGTGGATAAAAGATTGTGAGTAATAAAAAGGATTTGATATATCTACCACGACGTGCGGGTAGTTCATGCGAACGAATCGGCAGATGAATCCCGTGCGGGAAACAAAATAAGACGCGCGCGTTCGAAAAAAAGAACCCACGGACTGGTCTACTGCATTATGATAATGACGTTGCATTCGCGCGGGCAAATACCCCAGGTGGAAAGACGTGACTGCAACGGCCCCGGCCGGCCGGTCGGTTGCGTCATCGGCGAGTGATCGTTAAACGCATCATCGACCGTGTGACAAACGGCCGGCGGTTCGTCGGCCGTGTGCGCAACCGCGTATAATTAATGCAGGCGATCCATTCGTCAATCGGACGCGATATCCATCTACGCGTTGCTAATGAATTCCGCGATCATCGTCTAGCCGCTTCGACGCGCGTTCCGACTGTACAGAGGCACGACAGATCCCTCTCGCACGAGAGACGTTTAAATGCGATTGCGTGCAGAATCGGTTGTGGAAATATTTTTCTGCCTCGGATTTTTTTAAAATTATATTCTCAAAATGTTTATTTCTTTTTACGATAGTGACTGCGTATCTATTTTGCAAAAATTTATTATTTAGGAAAAATTTTGTTTTTGCTATAGCATTCTAGATGCAACAAGTCCATACGTATAGACGAACGACTCGCTGATCGTGCAATTCGTCATTCCGGCAGGAATGCCATTATCGTGGCTCCGGTGGATTTATTAGAAATTGTTACGTCTACCACGTGAAAGTCTTCGGTTGAAACGTTAAGCGTGAAAGGCGACGCGTAGGCCTCGTCGGCTGTTCTCCGATATTTTTTTTTCTCTGCGGCCTGTCTTGTTACGATACCGCGCAGTACATGCTTTATAGCACCGCGTATAAATTACGATGAGGCCGGTAATTATTTTTGCGTATGTGAGTAACGGAGACTGCGCTCGGCTCAACTGCACTAACTTGCTGAGTGTTGCGATAAAATTTATGAGCCTATTAAAAATTTTCTACCTAATGTCCATCGGGATGCAGAAATTTTTGTAACCAGGTAAGTTCTCAATGAATACTCAATAAAGACATAACGCTGTGTTGACGTTTATCCTCTCGCTGATCATCGTTGTCCAATTATTGTAATTCATCATCGATGGATTAAGATGGATCATCTTAATAATTGTAAAATGTCACGTGATAAAAAGAGCAATTACCTGACTATATAAAATTAGATGCAAATAATTTGTTCACTGGCATGCCGATAATATATATATATATATATATATATA
>NW_012026854.1:1542583-1546491 GCF_000956235.1 Wasmannia auropunctata
ATATATAGAGAGAGAGAGAGAGAGAGAGAGAGACATAATTTTTAAGTACTTCTCGAATTTTCTTTGTGTTTACTGTTTTTTGAAATCTAATTAATTGATTTATTTTTTTCTCTATAATTGGGATTGTATTTTCGTTTCATTATTTTCTATTTTACGGTAACTGTTATACGTCTGCATCTCACGATCCCTCTAATTTAAGAGAACAATAGATGAGCACTACTTGAAGAATGCTATTTTCGATTCCTCTGTTATTTACAGCGACAGAATTCCAATTAAATCCACAAAAAGCTTCGTCCAAATCGATCGTTATTTCCAAGCAATTAATTTTATGGTCGCCGCAAATTAGTATTACTCCTAGATTGGACGATAATTAACTGGCATGTCAATATCCGTACAATAGTATTTGACTTCGCAAAATTTTTAAAACTTTCTAGAGACTACAATTTGTTAAGAGGCTGTCGCTTCTTAATTGGCAATTAAAAAAATTACTAGAAGATCTGCAACGTGTGAAAAAACTCTATCCTTTTTTATATAGTCTCAAAAGCAATTTTCAGCAGTTCTGTAAATATAATTCTTATTGACTTGCTTGATTTGCGGCGACTTGTGAGATTTTCTCATGAAAGTCCGAATGGAATTAGTTTGCGCTACGTCATTATGGAGCCGAGTCACAGTACCGAGTACGCAGATACGGCCCGTGGAGGTGTATTCATTCGCAAAAACGAGCGTGCTTATCGCGGCAGTGAGAGGAGAGAGCAATTTCATGAGTTCGGTGCCATGGTTATTCGCGCGTGCACGAAAACAGTCGATGGCCACAGCGCGATAATGGAATTTAATAATGCGATATGCGTCTTCTCTCTCTCTCTCTCTCTCTTTCTCTATTTCGGTCTCCCTCGCTCTCTTCTCATATCTCGGCGCTCTTCTCTCCTCTTTTCGCCCCTCATCGTCTTTCAGTTACTCCTCCTCGCAACGATGCGGCGCGGCACCGTTGAGCAAGTGCACGGGCATGTCGGGCCAAGCGCGCGCGCTCAGTGGCTCGGTTCGCCGGTTAATTAGCCATTAAATATCAAGCAGCCGGCACGAGACTGCACGCAGATGGTATTTCGGATCAGTTAGAGCAGTTAGCAATGGGCAATTACGGATAATAAACAGACTGCCGCGACTGCGGCAGCGTACGGCGCGCGTGGCGTGTTGTACGAATGGCCCGGAAAGGCCGAGTGTGTTTGTACGATGCAGAGATGCATAAAAATCGAAATACCATGAAGTATAATGAATACAATAGATTTCCGATGCCCGGAAAAAAATTGATATTTTCCTTTTAAATCTCTGGCACGAGAGTTAAGATCATCGTAATTGATACAAAAATTTGAGTTGAAACTCAGCGGGATTTAAAAACGTGCAGAACTAAAGGAACAGCAACTCGAGAGGAAAATATTTATTTCGCGTCGACAGCCCAATTTCAGATCGACCGTGTTTTGAATCTGATACGTCCGGTATATGTCATATTTCTTCGTACACAAAACGAATATTGAGCGCACCGCAAAAATACCCGTGCTTTCATGAACATGGAAATTCGGCGTCGAGAATACACTCACGATAATCATTTTGCATTCGTTTCAAGGTAGATTAATTAATCGGCACGCTCAAAATATCGAACCTACTGGATAAGCCATTAGCATTAATATTTCATTATTCCCGCGCACTACGCGCGCGCGTTATCTAACCATCCATGTTGAATCCAGTTAAATGTGAAAATCGTCCTGTTTCGAGCTTTCTCGGATTTGCCGTATTCGACGAACGTATTCGATGTCGGACGTTACTGATCGCGATTTGAGCGAGTGATCGATTGCGCGCCGCGCTGGCTTTCTCTTAGCGTAACAAGTCTAGCGTTCAAGTGAAGTAACAACAATTGCGGTTCTGCAATAGTCGTACATCTTCCCATTTGCTTACAATTTAATTAGAACATTTAATATTTAGAAACTAAATTATATATTTAGAATGAGTGATTAATGTGCAACAATATAATGTTACAATTATATAATATTTGAATAAAGAGAATGATTAGATGTAGGCTCAAATAGTACAATCTTCATATTTTTTTTTAGAAATTTAAAATTCATTCTCTGATTACTTTAACTTATTTTCAATTTTATCGAATCATTGTCATGCCTCTAATTAGGATATTATCCTTCCTGCAAGTGTGTTCACTCATTTTTGCTTCACACGTTAATGAGTAAGTTTTCAGTTTTAACATAAGATTTTCACGTATTTGAATGAGATATTTACAGACATGTCGTTGACATGTGTATATGGAACACATATATACCCTAGACAAGCAATTCTTACCTTTGATAGGTTGCCTGAGGTCCACCCGGTGTCACTGCGGCAGTCGTGTTTTGTGTTGCGAGCGCGAGCTTCTGCTGTCGATGTTGGAGCATCTGCCTGCTGAAGACCCCATATCCGAAGCCATAGATTTCGTCCTCCTCCTTGTCGCTGAGGCAGCTCGAGGGCTGCACAAAAATGGAGATCGTTCGCTCTTTTCCTCTATCTATACGGGACGGTGGGTTTTGCTTGCGAAGCAGTACTGGCTACCACTTACGTTGTAAATGGGAGGAGATACGGGGACGGTATTAAGAACTCGTTACATGGAGGTTGTTGTGCCGCAGAATTTTATGAGAAAAAAGACGGTTCGGTTTACTTTATAAGAGTTTAATATAAGCCGCAAGCAATTAATAAATATATATAAATAATATAAAAAGGATTTTTACGTACATGTATTTTTTGTTTAATTTTTATTTTTTTAATTTTATGCAAAATTTATATTATCAAGTTTTAATTTCTACTAAAATATTTGTGATGCAAGAAATTCGAGCTAAAAAGGTTGTTTTATTAAATTTTTGATAAAGCAGAGTGTCAACACAAAATTTTATATTATAGTTTATTTTATATTTATATTATATGCTCATTATAATAAATATGTTTTGACAAAAATATTTCCTTTTTTGTTTGTAGAACTACGATTATATACTTTGTCTTTTAAAAATTTGTCCACTGCAGCGTATCGTTTTTTGGGGAAACAAAGTTAACTTCTATTTCAAATATTCACGAGAATTATGCTATATTTTATTAAGAAATTTAATAATGTAAAGCACACCAAATTTTAATAGCGCAAAATCAAGAAAGAGAATTAAACGAGGTTAAGCAAAATAATCGAGCAATTGTTTTCGCATTTAGTCAAAATGTGATGTTCTGGAATGAAGGACTTATATATTAATTTTCCACATCGACACATCATCGATTGTCGAAATGGCCTGATTTTAATGGTCAATCAATTGCTCGCGTTTGATAACTCGATTAGCCGCGGGAAGAAAGACTGAATAACGAACAATAACCGATTTAAGCTGGGATCGATAGGGTCTACATGGTTAATCGCCTTAAAGCACTTTGGGAAGTTACTCATGAAGGAGCCACGAGCCCACAAACGCAAAGTGTTCGAACTTTCCGTAAAGGATTTGGATCGTCGAAGGATCGTGCGTAGGGAGGATTAAGTCCGTACACTTGTTTCGCATCAAAACACTTTGTTTATTCGCACTGTTTTATACGTGGTATGTTATAAATTTTATGTATGCGTCCACCACATCGAGACTCGCGTCACTTTATCTGGTGGAATGGCGCGGTAGTTCCGTGTCGCAATCTGCGTGGTCGAGGGCTCGGCCTCGGTGGTGCGGCAGGTAATGGTCGCAATTCCCTTTATCGAGGACTCGGCCTCGTGCGGCGAGGACTCGGCCTCGAATTGCGAGGATTCGTCCTCAGGCGGCGTGAAGCTCGGCTTCTTGCCGGAGGACTCGGCCTCGTGATGTCCGTGCGGCACGCTCGACCGGAACTCGCTTGCCGGATGCGTCCGCCGGAAA
>NW_012026854.1:1546558-1552626 GCF_000956235.1 Wasmannia auropunctata
ACTCGGGCGCTCGGAGAGCTCGGTCTCAAGAAAATCGCACTCGCAACGGTTTATCGAAAAGAGTCGGCACGCGTGTCTGTTCGGATCCGAGGTCAAGGAGAAAACGATTGAGATTGAGAGAACCTCCGAAGGGTTGTCATATATATAGTACCTTCGTCGCGTTGCATCCCCGCTCCTGATGCATTACCCAATCGCGACCCGCGCGTCCTTCGAGTATCGATTGGCTAATCGGAGGGATCTCGTTATGGTCCGCGCTAGATCGTGTATTTCGGCGGTGTTACTTGCGCGGCGTCGCCAAAGTATCGTTCGCGCTCGCTCGCATCGCCTGCGTGGTGTGCGAGCGAGACGCGATGCGTTCTACTACACGTGAGCGATATACGATACGCTCCATGCTCCCCCCGTTGAGAGGGTACCGATCAACTAGATCGAATCGGATGATATATCTGACCTCACCTGTTTCAATCGTTCAGATGATTCGTGGTCCGCAAACTCGTGTGAGGATTATCGCCTCGTGGTCGTTCGATCGGAAGTGGGCACAAGCACTTCACAGATCGGCTTGCAAGCTTGTGTGAGGATTATCGCCTCGTTTTTGTTCGATCGGAAGTGGGCACAAGCACTTCACAGATCGTTTTAAGTTTCCGGTACCGGTTTTAATTGTGACGGTTCGGATTATTCCGTCTTCGCCGGGGTGAGTCTCTATGACTCTCCCCAATGCCCATTGCATGCAAGGAATGTTCTTTTCTTTTATAAGTACTACCGTACCGACGTCGAGTTGCTCGCCGTCCTTGATCCATTTGCGTCGGACCTGGAGCTCGTTCAAATACTCCAGACTCCATCGCGTCCAAAAATCCTGCCGCACTTTAGCGATGTGTTGCCAGGTGGATAGACGGTTGGCTGGGATCGACGAGACATCGAATTCAGGCATGCTAGTTAATGGTCTACCAATCAAGCAATGTGCGGGCGTAAGTGCTAAAAGATCGTTCGGGTCTGACGAGAGAGAAGAGATCGGTCTAGAATTTAATATTCCTTCTACTTCGATCGCGAAGGTGTTTAATTCCTCGAACGTGAACAAGGCATCCCCTACGACGCGTTTGAGATGATGTTTGAATGATTTTACCGTAGATTCCCATAATCCGCCGAAGTGCGGAGTAATGGGTGGAATGAAATGCCACGCTATTTGATGCTGGCTCGAAAATCGAGTTATTTGATCCTTATGCTCATCGGAGTTCAAAAGAACGTATAATTCTTTTAATTGGTTATTTGCACCGACGAAGTTGGTGCCGTTGTCAGAATGAACGTGCGCGGGAATGCCTCGTCTGGCGATGAATCGTCGGAAAGCTGCGAGGAACCCGTCGGTGGTCAAATCACTCACTATTTCTAAATGCACGGCTTTTATGACCATGCATACGAAAATGCAAACATAGACCTTGACTCGCTTTTGATTCCGATGTTTCTTTTCTTTAACATAGAATGGGCCGCAGAAATCGACACCAGTATTCTCGAACGGGAATGCTTCGCGCACTCGGGCGCTCGGCAAATCGCCCATTTTGTATTCTACCGCGCTGGCTCGAAACCGAAAGCAGCGCACGCAAGAGCGAACGATCTTGCGCACTTGATTGCGGCCATCTAACAGCCAGTATCGTTGTCTGATCGCGTATAGAGTGGTTTGAATGCCCGCGTGATGTAGTCTCTCGTGCGTCTCCCTGATGAGGAGATCCGACAAGGGATGACGGCTCGGAAGTAATACCGGATGTTTCTGTCTGAACGGCAAATTTGATTTTTTAAGTCGCCCGCCGACGCGGATCAGGCCGTCCTCGTCTATGAATGGATTTAACGCGGCGATTCTACCCGTGTTTACCGCTCCTTGTTTCGTTAGCTCGCGTAACTCTCGCGAGAATTGAGATTGCTGTACGAGCTTCATAATTCTAATCTCTGTCTCGACTAATTCCTTCGCGCACAATTGCCCCCGATATAAATTAGTCGGTCTAAAACGTAGGCATAACGCCGTTATTCGTATCATCTTGTGATACGATGAGTACGCCGTTAGAATCGAGAGTTCCGTCGTGATCGCGGCTAAACAAGTGACCTTTCGCAACTCAGGAATTTCGTTCAATTCTTCGCGATTGTTAGGCCATTCGTCGTCTTCGTCTCTCAGCCACGATGGCCCGGAAAACCAAATTCGATTATTCAGGAACGCGCTCGGTAATTGGCCTCTTGACAGTGCGTCGGCCGGATTGTCCTTTGAATTAACGTGTCGCCACTGACAGAGACTGGTAAGGTCCTGTATCTGTGCGACGCGGTGAGAAACGTATGTCTTTAATAGATGAGGTGAAGTTCGTAGCCAATGTAGCACGACGGTCGAATCGCTCCAGAATACGGTTTTGTCGCAAGGTATCCCTAGCGCGCGTCGTACTTGATCGTATAAATTGGCCAGGAGAAGCGCTCCGCATAACTCGAGACGGGGAATCGTTATAGTTTTCAAGGGCGCGACTCGTGATTTAGCGCACAAGAGATGACAGCGAACGCGACCAACATTGTCTTTAGACCGAAGGTATATACATGCTCCGTAGCCAACAGTGCTGGCGTCGCAGAATCCATGCAATTGTACCTCGATGCAATCGGGTGTGAGCGCGGAACGATCGATGGCTAAATCATTGACTGTATTTAATTGCGTCGCGAATTCTATCCATGCTGCGTGTATGTCGGGGGGTATCGACTCATCCCATTCGACCTTGCATTGCCATAGCGTTTGCATTAATTTTTTAGCATGCAGTATCACCGGCCCCAGAACGCCTAACGGATCGAAGATTTTGGCGATTTCCGACACTATGGTTCGCTTCGTGACTCGTTCCGCGCGACTGATCGGTTGAACTGAATAGCGTAGTGTATCATCGCGCGCGCACCATGATACGCCTAAGGTCTTTAACGAATTATTTTTGTCGAAAGTTAGCCTTGAATTTATGGCATCGGAATGTAGATCCGCGACGATGGATTTTTCGTTAGAAGCCCACTGTCGTATGTTAAATCCGCCCCGGGCTAACAATGCGATTACATCATTCCGTAAGGCCCGAGCCTCTTCGATCGTATTCGCGCCGGTAAGCAGATCGTCCACGTATAAATGATTTTTAAGCGCTCGGGCGGCGTTGGGGTATCTCGCGCCCTCGTCCTCCGCCAGTCGATGGATCGTCCGAATAGCGAGGTATGGTGACGAGGACACGCCGAACGTGAGCGTGTTAAGTTGGAAGGTTTTAACGTGATCATCCTGACGCCAAAATATACGCTGATAGATCTGATCGTCCTTATGTAACAAGATCTGTCTATACATTTTCTCGATATCGGCCGTAAGCACGTATCGGTATGCGCGAAATCTGATTAGATGCGTGAATAATGTGTCTTGGATTGTGGGTCCCGTCATTAATATGTCGTTTAACGAAGCGCCACTGCTCGTTTTCGCGGACGCGTCGAAAACTACGCGAACCCTCGTTGTGCTGCTAGACGCCTTTACGACGCAGTGATGCGGCATGTAATAGCCTTCATCGCGCGGATCGTCTATCGGATGCATGTGTTTCAAATCTAAATATTCCTGGATTACCTGCGAATAGGCGACCTTTAACTCGCGATCTGCATTCAGCTTTCGTTCGATCGATTGTAAGCGTTTGAGAGCCATACTTCGCGACCGTCCGAGGCGCTCATTGCTTTTACGAAACGGTAAACGTACCTCGTACCGACCTTCGGCGTCGCGGGTGACATGTTTTACGAAATGGGCTTCGCATTCTTGATCTTCGACCGATTTTAATTGACCCGTTGATAATTCTTCGATCGTCCAGAATTTAGCGATCTGGTCTTCTAAAGTGGCTAACGCGCACGCGACCCTTTTCCGAGAATCTCGCGACGCGCCTCCGCTGGCCACTACCCAGCCGAGTCGCGTCTTCTGCAGATATAAGTCGTAATTTTCGTGGGATAGATTAATCTGACCGATAGAAAGTAACGACAAAGTCGCACCGGATCCGATCAGCAGATCGACCGCGCCCGGTAGGTGGAACTTCGGATCCGCCAGCCGGATGTTAGCCGGTATATCGATGGACTCTCTCGGGAAACGCTCGGATGGAATCAAGTCCGATATCGCAGGAATTAATAGGCACGTTAGTTCCTTACGGAACTCGTTATGCAACGACTGAATGCCGATTCGCATAATCCCGTTGGACGCGGTGCTTATCGAGGCAATCGTACCTATCGGCTGCGTGTGCGCAGTCACGGGCAGTTTTAATCGTCTCGCGAAACTTTCGGTAAGGAAATTCGCGGTGGCACCCGTATCGAGCAGCGCGCGACATTCGATAGGCCGAGAGTCGCGATCTCGGATTAGCACGGTTGCAGTCGTCATTAATTGCGGTCTAACGGTGGGGGAAATCGCGGCGAGACAAACCGCCGCGCGATCGCGCCTAACGGCTAGTCATTTGGTCTCGTTCGTTTTTCCGCCCGTCGCGACAGATTTCATTTCGAAATGCAGAAGTGTGTTATGTCGCTTCTGGCAGATGGTACAGTTCGTGTACTTGCAAGGTTTGCCGAGATGCGAGCGCAGACAGTTATAGCAAAGCCTAGCCCCTTTCACGAATTCCAGACGTTGTTGTACGTCCATCTGTTTGAATTTGTCGCACTTATACAGCGGATGCGATTTAATTTTGCACACCGCGCAGTTGAATGTTGTACTGATCGCGAATGCCTTATTAGCTATTCGCGGCTTCTTTGCGAGGGGCGCGGCCTTGCTATCGTCCCGCTTAAATGTCTCGTCTCGCGCGCGCTTCGAGACCCGAACCGCGGTCAAGTATAAAAACTCGTACAGGTCTTCGATTTTCGGAAATTCGTCTCGCGTGAGTGTCTCTTCCCATTTGTCCGCCGTGGCCTTGGGTAGTTTATTTTCTATTATGTTTACGAGCATTTCGGAACTTACGTTGACCCCGAGCGATGCTAAAGATGCGGCATGCTGTTGCGCATCGTCCGCGAGTCGAGACAAGCCCTCGTTAGTTTCTTTGTCTACAGCGGGCATATTTCTCAGTAAGGACAGATGTCGTGAGATTAACACCCGCTTAATCTCATACGAGCGTCTCAACAAATCCCAAGCTTTCGCGTAGCTTGAGTTTTCGATCGT
Source organism: Wasmannia auropunctata (assembly GCF_000956235.1). Taxonomy (NCBI): domain Eukaryota; kingdom Metazoa; phylum Arthropoda; class Insecta; order Hymenoptera; family Formicidae; genus Wasmannia; species Wasmannia auropunctata. The sequence continues at coordinate 1,551,705 of NW_012026854.1, forward strand.
TAATAATTTGACCTTGTGAGCGGCGTCGCCTTTTAACGCAGATTTTAAGTATTGCAGTTTGTCCACGTCAGTTAAGTCGGTCCGCGTGTCAATCATCGAATTGAACGCATGCTTAAACGACAGCCAATTCTCGCATCGACCGTCGAATTTGGGCAAGGATGCTTCTGGAAGCTTCACCCTTCGTTTCGCGGGCCCGGCGGCGCTCGCGTCGTTGGCGGTGCTCGCGTCGTTCGTGTTGGTGACGCGGTCGGCCTCGGAACGCGTGGGATTAATTATTTTCGCGACTTTACCTACCAGCGCGTAGAATCGCTCCTGCACGTTCGCGAATTCTTGCTTATGAGTATCGTTCGACTCGATTATCGCCAGTTCATCATTGTATTCTTCAAACGCGTTATACAAGTCCGTAACTCGAGCCATGCGTACCTTTAGCGCGTCTACGTCATACCGTTCTCTCTCGATCAGATTCGTTAACCCGGTGATCTGTGTTTTTAGCGACGTTCTTTTTTGTACAATAAACTTAATTCTGTCCGCCATTATAAACGTAAAATGATATCAATAAAGTGAATTATCGCTTGATTGCCCGTGTGACCAATAACACTTTACTTGCCGCTAGCCTGTATCCGTCGCCCGTTCCAGAACCTTCCTTTGTCCCGTCCTGGTATGATGTGGTTGATTCTTTCGTCGTCCGCCTTCGTCCAGCGCACGACCTCACAGGAGGCACCAATTCGTGGATCGTCGAAGGATCGTGCGTAGGGAGGATTAAGTCCGTACACTTGTTTCGCATCAAAACACTTTGTTTATTCGCACTGTTTTATACGTGGTATGTTATAAATTTTATGTATGCGTCCACCACATCGAGACTCGCGTCACTTTATCTGGTGGAATGGCGCGGTAGTTCCGTGTCGCAATCCTGTCTCTTATA
>NW_012026854.1:1552763-1593124 GCF_000956235.1 Wasmannia auropunctata
CCTCGAATTGCGAGGATTCGTCCTCAGGCGGCGTGAAGCTCGGCTTCTTGCCGGAGGACTCGGCCTCGTGATGTCCGTGCGGCACGCTCGACCGGAACTCGCTTGCCGGATGCGTCCGCCGGAAACAGTTCCACGTCGCAAGTCACCTCGGACGCGTGGCGTAACGTCGCAGCCCGATCTAGCGCGATCCGCGAATCGTGGACCGTTTTCGTGCACGGTCGATGTCTCAAAATTCGCACTACGCCGAGTATACACAACGTTCAATGCCTCGACACGGCGTTCACAATTTGCACAACGGCACTCGTCTCGGAGAGCTTCGCGCACTCGGGCGCTCGGAGAGCTCGGTCTCAAGAAAGATCGCACTCGCAACGGTTTATCGAAAAGAGTCGGCACGCGTGTCTGTTCGGATCCGAGGTCAAGGAGAAAACGATTGAGATTGATAGAACCTCCGAAGGGTTGTCATATATATAGTACCTTCGTCGCGTTGCATCCCCGCTCCTGATGCATTACCCAATCGCGACCCGCGCGTCCTTCGAGTATCGATTGGCTAATCGGAGGGATCTCGTTATGGTCCGCGCTAGATCGTGTATTTCGGCGGTGTTACTTGCGCGGCGTCGCCAAAGTATCGTTCGCGCTCGCTCGCATCGCCTGCGTGGTGTGCGAGCGAGACGCGATGCGTTCTACTACACGTGAGCGATATACGATACGCTCCAGGATTTCCTATAGTATCAACTCTCTCTTTTGCTGAACATATCGTTCAAGTGTGTATAAAAGATAAACATACTAATTATAAAGATACTGTCCAGGATATAACCAGCTTATTAAAAAGAATATTTACTGAAATCACACAATTATAATTTGTATAATCGTTTTTCACCACGAGGATTAGGCTATTACTATCTTATTGCCAAGTATTATCGAATTACTGTCTCATATATATATTTATATATTTCGTCGCGAAAATCGTGGAAATGTAATTTTAACCTTATGAATACGTTCGTATTTCATCGATTGCTCAGTATATACGCGATCGCCCTGTGTCTGACAATTTTCCTCGTGACAAAATTGTCCCCGTCCGTCGGAAAGAGAGACAAATGCTCGTATCGAATCAACTGGACGTGTTCTTCTCGCGAGTTCTGTCCCTTCGAAAGCAATTTGGCGAAGTGTCAGGGGAATAGAGTAATAAGAAGAAATCGCGGCGATAGACAAGCTACTATATGTCACCCCTATAACCGCATTATGCCGCCCGCGGAAGCAATAAAAGGAGAGAATCGACCGTCCCGGGTAGGGGGAGGCAAATAAAAGCGAATATGAGGGATTTGCTCACCGAGTATTTTCCGGGCACGTAAATGGGCTGTGAATGACTGGTGGTGAGCTGAGTGTTGGGCATTCGGGCGGAAGCGTTTGTTTCTCGCCGGCGTAGCTCTTCGAGCGGCTCAAGAACATCCCCGTAATGCGTCCTGAAGAGGTCTGCATATCTCGAGGCGAGTCCTTCCAAATACCCCCTCTCGCCCTCCTGTAACACGCAATGTCGAAATGATTAGAATTATCGTAAAATAAGCGCTACATAAATGCACATAATTTTACGTGTAACGTAAAATGCTTATAAAGGTACGTGAAACGTGACGCGATTTTGTGTTGAGTAAATCCGTGAAAAATTTCCGGATTTATAGTTGTAAAAAAAAAGATCGTCTCGCACTTCTTAAGAGATCGCTAATATATCGGAAATCGGTAATAGTTGGATTAAAAATAAATTTTTCTTGTTATACTGCAGTGTCAAAAATTGCTTGCATGCGCTTAAGTACATTCGTATAAAATGCGTTATAATTTTCCTCATCAGTTGATAGGTTAATAAATAACTAAATTTTTAACACAATCGTCATAAGGTCAATTCACGTTTGGAAATATCGAACGCATTTAGATTAATTATTGAGCTATTTATTAATGAAGCCTGACAAAAGCGCAGGATTTTCTCATATATTACAAATAATAACGAATGACAGACGTGTTATCTGAATAAATGGGATAACTTCATTGAACGTATATAGCTTTTTGAAATAATCGCGCGGACATACACTGCAACACATTTATCACAATCATAATATGTTTAAATGGGAACAGACTTTGTTCTTATTATACGGATATTAATTTTTATACAATATATACATTACAATATATTAAATATGCAATATATTAATTAAATCTGCTCTCTTTGGCATCCGGTTTGCATATTTTGCTCAACAAATTTGTAAGCGCAAAATAACAAACGTTTTAAAAGTGTCGTAAGGAAATATTAGAAACGCTGAGAACGACGTATTTTTATGCGGCATCAATATTGACGGTGTTACATTAAAGATCGTAGCATTTTCTTATCGAGCGAACTGATACTCTCGAGATGTCTCCGCGCATAAAAAATGTGTGTATACACATACACCCTGTTTTCCCGAATCGAGCCAGGCCGGCGCGCAAGTGGTGTATGATTCAACAAGGTAAGCGCACAAGCGGACATGAAAGGAGGGGGACGGGAAAGTCAAGCGTCTCTAAGGAAAGGACGTACGGTCCAGGAGAAAAGAGAGGAGAAGGCGGACAACGGGAAGTAGAAGGAAGCCGAGGATAAGGATCGGCGTACGACGAAGGTTGGTGTCACATTAATATTTCAGGATTCCACTTCCGCCGACTCCCGATTCGACTCTCGGCCCGTAGTAACCGTGGAGGAAGGGCTGTGTCCTTTCCTTTTATGGCCGCGGAGGAGGAAGCGGAGGCGGAATAGAGAGGAGCGAGGAGCGGAGTCGGTGGGTTGCAAGGGAGGATCGTGAAACGGGAACGCTTTGTCTGGCGCGAATCGCCTCCTATTTACACTTTAAGCGGCCTCCATCCATCCTCCTCCGCCTCCGCCGCCGCCGCCGTCGACGTCGCCGTTGCCTGTCGTCTCTCGGCTAGGTACCGGCAAACGATATTCCGCGGCTACCACCGCGGTCGTCTCTCCCGGATTTAAATCCCATTTGTAAATATTCCCCTCGCGGCTGTGAGTGAATTACGTGGGAATTATGCCCCACGCGAAGAAGCGGTTCATCTTCCACGCGCGCGCACGCCCGCTCCAATTTCGCGAAAAGCGCGCCGACAGGTTTCTCGCAGACTTCGCGACAGAGAGAGAGAGAAAGAGAGAGAGAGTGCGCGACGCGTTTAATTCCTCGACGGGGTGAGATGGCGAAATAAAGATGTCTCTCTTGCGTGCGTCGTGTAATGGTATAAATAAGACATATTGCACACGATAAAGTTATTTATTTTACTAGTAATAATAGCCAAGAGAGAATGGCAAAAGCAATTACGTTGCAGATTTTTTTTTAATAATCGTACTCGATTACGTGCCTCAATAAAATCGGTTTGTCAAATTGTCAATCATTACTCTTTATCAATTTTATTTTATACAGTTCGCCGTAATAATTTACCTTTTTTTTAGAGCGCGCTATTCACGACGAAACAAAATATACAATATAAAAATGGAAAACGCGAGCGAAAAAACGCATGCGCGTGACTAATCCTCTAGGATATGCAACGTACGGCATACATTCCAACAATTCGGTAGCCGTTTCGCAAAATTATATCGCAGCTGTTGCCAGACACGCCGCTCCATCATCCGCTAAAAGAATTCACGATGCGCTTGACGTCGCGTTGTCTAGCGTTAGTGGTGGCGGAGAGTAAATTGCACGAAAAAATACACAAAACAATTCGTATTAAAATTGTATGTATTATATGAACGTACAAAAAAGTGACTGAAATAAGATATAACTTCAAATAAAGATTAAAAAAAACACAAATTAAATCTTTTTTTATGGTAACAGTTTAATTGTATCAATAAAACTCACTTTACACATCCATATCGCTAGATTTAAAATAGAACTATATAGTAATTTAATATGCCATGTTTGATTAACGTGTGTTTCAAACTTTGGATATATTCTGATTTTTCAAATGCTTTCCCCGTTACAAAATCATAAACAGAATTCTATTTTGAATTCTGGCTATGAATTATAGACCGTTTAAAGTGGACTTTACACTGTGTGTTTGCTGCAACAAACACGCCATTATAAAAGTTATTTTCAGTTATAACTGTTTCTATGTACACGTAGCTAGTTTCTAAGTTCTTATCATACACCGGATTCGATGAAAGTAACGATATTCTGTGGATTTATATTTAGAGAACACGTCTATTTTTTTTCGCTGTGCGACGTGTGAAGATTTTTGAAAAACGTCCTACTTTTATAGAAAATAAATAAATATCTATGAAATCGATCATATAAAAGAAGTTCACGTATGTGAATTTAGCACTTCAACATTAAAATTCCATTGTTCTAATTAGAGTTTCCGCTTTATTTTGAGACGAAGAGTTCTCTATAATTTATAACAAGAGTTCGATTTGATAACAATTTTTAATTTAAATTTAAAAAATGGAATGCTAACTTCTCATAAAAATTTATGAATTAAAAATTGTTATTAAGTAAAATTCTTGTTATAAACTATAGAGAACTCTTCGTCTCTTCAAAAGGAAGCGAGAGCTCTAATCAGAACTATGGAATTTTAATGTCGGCGTGCTAACTTCACACATGCTAGAAGTTCAATTATGTAACTCTGTAGATATGAATATCGGTCCCGATATTTCCTTTAATGCTCTCGCATACAATCAATCAACTTAAAATCCATTCTACACCATTCGAATCTGTAGCAAACACGTGCGACACGTAATACGCATCGGTGCACCAGATATTGAATGAATCGATGGGAGAATGGAGTCATCAATTGCAGAACGTCAAACGTCAAGATTTTCATTACGATATAATCTATTCCGACGCGGCGGTCCTTATACCTCGGGGAGAGGCGAGTTAGAGAAGACATTAAGGCGAGTGTCGAAGACGCGCGAAGGATGAAACGAACGGAACGAGTCATCGTTCCGCCATCCGCCCTCCTTCACGTGCCCCACCATTTCCTTTGCCTCCTTTATCGATAATCCGCGAGTATTAATTAGAATTCCAATCTTCCGATTTAATACGATGTTCCCCCGGCCGCGCCCCAACACTTTCCTCCGGCACAGTTCCAGGCCTCTTCCTTCCACCTTCTCTCTCTCTCTCTCTCCCTTTCCCACCCGGGCTCCCGCCCTTCCGTCCCGTCATGTCCTTCCGAGGGCTTAACGGTCAAACTAAAACTTTCAAATTGAGAGCGCATAAAGCGAACGAATTTTGCACGCGCGGGCACGACTCTTTGGAACTTTATCGTGTCGTAAATTAAAATTTCATCCATGAACGGATAATTGAGGAGTGATTAAAGCGTTCATTTTACCAAGCTGCTTGGCGAAATGCTCTGCAGAAATGTCCTCGCGGTCGGCAAGACTACTATCCCACTTCGTTTTGATGTTTCATCATGCACCTTCGCAATCGTTATATTTGTGCTCCAATAAAACGATTTCAAGCAGCTGAAGTTCGAAGCTCGTTCCTTATTATGACAAATCTTCTTTGTTACGAATAATTAATAATTAGAACATAATTATCATTATAAAATATTACATAGATTTTCGGTATTGCGCAATTTGTTTTCAACGCCAATAGATGAAATAAGAGAATATTTAACGAAAATATCAATATATCTATAACGAGAATTTCTTTCGATTTTGTGATCTTTTAATCTGCGTGTCCTAATTTTTTAATTCTTTGGAAAAGATGTATGCCCGGTGTCGTGCCACGTAATTGGATAACAGAAAATTACCGCGGAAAACATAATTGCAACGGTGGCCCGCGCCATTTTTAACGAGCGCCGGGTTTCAGCGATTAACCGGGTTTTACAAGGGACAATAAGATTTCTTCCGAATGGCAAAAACAGTTGGCCGCACAGGTTCTTCCGCGCGAGCTAAGTACCTGCACCGAGGTAAAAGTTAATTCTCCGTGCTACCATTCTCTATCGTGTTACCGGCGGTCCTATCCGGCAGAACCATTTCATTCTAACGAGATAGCGGTATATACAACATTAGCTCCCTGGTTCGAGTCGACGCTTCGGACGGACATTCGACGAACGACGCAACGACGACCGCCCCCTTCGGCAGCTCGATAACAAGGCGCGCACTGTAATTATGCTTCGTCTCCTCCCCGTCATAGATTCTCCGTGCGGCTACACGACGCGCATTTGCTGTTTGGAGAGAAACACCGTTCCTTTGATCGAGGAAATTTTACGGACAGTGGAGAGAGACACTTTCGGCATGACAAATGACATCGCTGCGTTACTGTGACATACATATAATACTGTATATGTATATGTACGCCTTATCGTCCATCAAGTTTTTATTAAAATCTTCATTAACCACCGTGTAAAACGGAATGAAAAATATCGCGCGAAAGAAAAGAAAAAAGAAAACTAAGTGAACAAAGGCTAATGTGTCCCAGGGACGAGCATTTTTACGCAATGCACTCCGTAATTCGGTGTGACTGCTATCGCATATTACCGCGCTGAAATTTTCCGGCGGAAATATCGTTCGCGCGCGCTGTTCTGTATTACGGCGGGAAATGAACGAATCGAAAAATGACTGCGCTCTCTTGTCAGCACGGTCAGCACACAGAAGCGGAACTCTTCCCCGCGAAATATTATCTCACCTGTAGAAAGGATTATGTCGGACTGACAGGTAAGCTGCTCAAGAGTTGACGGTCGATAATACTCTGAATTCTTCGTTGCACTTTTCACGAGACCCGTTTTTCTGTATAGAGATCACAGAAAATCGAGCGCACTCCGAGAGAACGAGAGAGAGAGAGAGAGAGAAAGAGAACTCGGGAGAATATAAAATATTCTGCCCTATATTTATCCATCGTTCACCTCCGCTCGCGGCGGAGTTGGCGATTCTTCTCCGGTTAACTTTCGTATCGCGATTCGCTTCTTCCTTTTCCTTCCCAGTCCGTACTTTGTTGGAATTCAAAGTGGTCAGCGATGCGCGTGTGATCCGCCTCGCTCAAGAAGATAAAGCTCCTCTCCCCTCCCCCCCCTCCCCCCGCGAAAGCCGCCGGTCGTTAAGAAGTGGGGGAGCAGATCGAAAAATCAAGCGCGTCCGCGTCGGTTCTCATATTTCCTTTGAAGTAGGCAAACCCACTTTCAGAGTGTTAACATTGCCGAGCGCGGCACAACTTTCCGGAAAATTATTTTACTCCGGGCGAAGGCAATCCCTATTGACTCGCCCGCGATCGCTTCGACGAGGTTGCGGAGGGATGAGAAGGGAAGCGAGGGGACGAGGAGAGGCGGCGAACGGAGGAGGAGTACGGTGGAAGAAAGCAGCGCGCGGAGGGAGGGAAAGAAGAAGCAGTCGAGCTGAGATAGAAGAGCGGAAGAAAATTGAAAAGTCAAGAAGCTCCCCCCTCCGCCCCGCCCGACGTGCTCGAGTTTAACCGCGTACTGCAAGACGAGCTTTACTCTCTCTCTCTCTCTCTCTTTGCTTTCCCTTCTTTTTATATTGGTCTATTTATCCGTCTATACCTTCCGGTTCTCCTTCTCTTTCTCTCGATTTCTTGATGACTCACCTTCCTCTTCTTTCGCGAGTATCCGTTTGCTCCTTTACATCTCATTTTATACGATGCCACGTGATCGTATCACGCTTTTTCCCACTCGTCGACTCGAGGAGGTTTCACCGAGGGGTTGCCTATCGACGTGATTGAAAACGAAATGTACGTGTAATACAATGTTCCGCCGCAGTGTACTTCCCGATGAAAATTACACTCATCTCGGAAGTGTGCCGCTTTCAACGTCCGTCAGATTAAATGCGGTGGTATACGGAGAGATCTTCGAGCGCACCGAGCATATTCTCGATAAATAAAATGTTCGATGGCCATATTCCGATCGCGCTGTTTTCGTGGGCCAGAAATGGAGCATCGCGTGGAGCATTCGCCGGGAATGAACCCATCTATACTCGTAGAGAGACGCATATCGATTTCGCATACGGAACGACGCTCTTCTCGCCGGCGCGGCGTGAAATCCGAGGCGCGAAGTAGACGGCGCGCGGTTTTTACGATAATTGGGCCTGCCTGTGCAGGGGGGCACTCCGCCACTTCGCCCGGCGCGATGGAGGACGGAATTATTTTCGGGTGGTCCCTCCAACGGGCGTTGCACCCGAGCCATTAGCGGAGGCCGAGCAGCAAACCCCGACGGTATTCATTTCCTCACCCTCATTATTTACATATACTTCATTTACCCGCTCTCACGAGTCCCACCGGCGCGCCCGGTCCGCCATCGAACGAAATGTAATCCGCGAAAAGCCGAGCGGGCGGACCGGCAATCGTGATCTTCTCGCACCAGACGTTACCTATATGTAGGATTCACGTTCGATCGAGAGCCTGGGTTGATATAGCGAAGAGCGAAATCACGTACTTATTGTTCTCGATCGATCGGGGTACGGGGGGCTAAAAGCGACGCGTCGGAAGATGGACTCGCTCGTTAAAAACGCATCGCTTGTCGGTCCCGAGAGACTATTACCTCGTATACTGTTAATGCACGTTCCTCTCATATTCCTCCTCTCATTCCCTTTTACATATTTCTAATGACAGACGTTTTTTTTTTTTTTTTTCATAAAACGACTTACAAATGTATGTCTAAATACGGCTTTAATTTCAATACATATATATATATATATATATATATATATATATATATATGAATATGTGACAATTTATGAATAGATTACATGTAATGGGACACTACGTAAAATATTTCATTGAATCAGGAAATACTTGATCCATTCGATTAAACGTGACTGTAATTATTGAGCAATTATCTGCAATTATCTGTAAAAAAAAATTAGTTTACGCTAATGAAATAAAAAAATCGCGATACTTCACCGCTCACTGTATATTGCTCGCAATTGTAATTTTAAATGTAATTGTAGATAAAAAGCATATAAAACAGAAGGATCGATATTGCGAAAAGAGATTATAGAAACGAAATTTGCAAGATAAAACTGTATACATATACGAGATCATTATAGAAATAGTTATTAATATGCAAATGTAGAGGGAATTTTTTCGAGATGAAGGTTTTTGAATTCGATAGAGGCCAAGCATTTCACGATAGTTTCGGTACCGCAGCGAGGCGAGGGCAAAGGGGAAAACGGAATGACGGGGAGGATAGAGCGCTAAGAGGCAAAGGTCGGCGAAGTAATGCGCAGCAGACTGGTCCACGAGTGGCGTGGCGTAGTGGATGGCTGGTATTTCGTCCCTTTTCAGACTCGGCGAAAGCCTCGACGTCAGGATTTCGGCGTCAGGCTTAAGAGCTGCCGCCTTAATCTCCGCTTGCCCAACCAGCCTTCTACACTCCACAATCCCACCGTCGTCGTCTTTTCCCCGCGTCTTACTCCTTTTCGGACTCTCATCCTCCTTGCCGGTGGCCGCCGTCAACATCACAACGGCCGTCTTCCGCCATGGCGTAGCACGTCTCGCGCGGCAAAGCTCTCCGTGAGCTTCCTCCTCTCTCTTTCTCTCTCAACTTTTATTTTGACCGTAGTGGGACCGTGGAATGTTTACGGAACCTGAAAGTTAACGGCAGCTAAGAGCAAAGGCTGATGCCATCGGAGGCGGCAAGGGTTCTTCCAAATGGAGATTGTGAGAAGTGGTGCGTGTGCGTGGTAGTTGCACGAAATGCTCGATTCCGCAAGCTCGAATTTGCGAAGGGGCTGCCTCTTTCGGCATCGGTTGTTTATAATCGTCTGCATGCCTTTTTTCGAAAATATTCCGACTTTTTAATATTTTAACATGTGACAATTTATTAAAAATAAATCTTCGCGATTATCAACTCTTAACAATGATTAGATTTTCTCTTCAGAAAAAAAACAAATGTCTCGTAAAATCGTGATTGGTAAAAAGTGCGCGACTTCGCTCGTAAAAATTATCTTCGAATCTCTCACCGGCGCGGCGACGCGAATTTATCCAGACGGGCTTCGGTCGAAGATCTCGACGCTCTGATCCTGCGGGAATCCTCCACCCGCGCCCGGAGTAAATACATACACACGTACACACGCACACCTCGAAACAGAGTCGGCGTCTACTAAATTTTAATCACAAAAATGCATTGCGCATTGTGCCGACTGTCGGTGGCTCCGAGAAACGACGGGTGCGACGGGGGTAGACGACGCTTGTTGTTGGTGGATGGATATGTCGCGGGAAGGGGGAGGGGGGGGGAAGGGGGTAGAAAGCGAAAGGGTGCAAAAGGGTGGCCTGACGTTCGAGTGGAAACGACTGGAAGGATCGAGAGAAACGGAGATGAGCGAAAGCGAAAAAAGAAACGCGCCCGTCGGATAGAAGGGGTGATGACGGTGAACGGCGGCGGCGGCGGCGAGAAACGGCGAGGATGGAGAACGGTGTATGCGTGCACGAATGGATTGTAGCATTGTTAAATGCACGAACGCGGGCCCCGGGAAAAAAAAGCGCTATTGTCAGTTTAACGCACGGCGTCGTTTCTCGCCCGTGCGCGCCACGGACTTCCGAAAAGTTCCCCGTCGTCTCTTTTCACGGTCTTCGTGAAGCATCACCAGGGCCCCGCCTCCTCTTCCTCTATCCGATACGCGTTTTGCCAACGCGCGAAACTTCCACATTAAAAGCTTCTTGTCGATGACGTTTTCGACATCGCGCGAAGGCTCGCTCTGTGATATTAATGAGAGATAAAAGCTACATCGAATATGAGACCAGTCTTAGTGCTCCTTTCATTTTTTCTTTTTTGAAAAAAAAAACGAAACACATTTCTTTCCACAGTTTCCACTATCCTGTTATGTCACAAGAGTTTATCAAAAACTAGCGGTACATCATAATTTTGAGATATAATAAAAATAAAATAATCGCTATTTGTATTAAATGTTACACTCGCTTTTCGAAACTTTTAATTTTTTGCTTTTGTGAAATTCACGATGTCCACGCATGGTGCTTAATGCGCGACTGTTAATATCAACGTTGTCATTGATACTCATGATAATTTTTTCATTATTGTTCATTTCAATACAGCACGCGCAACAAAGCGCAGTGCTTGAAAATGTATAATTCATATCGTTTCTGTGTTTCCATTTTTCTGTTCTATTATTTGTTTCAATTCTCTCACGAAATGTAAAATTGGTCGTTGTTGTTTAACGGAAAAAGAGTGGTTACACTAATATTGTTTGATATGCCAATACTCGCAAAAAAAACGCTGTTCGTAAAAAAAAAGTTAACTTTCCTGCTCTCAATATTACTAATTTTAAATCAATTGAAAAATTTTCCAATTAGAAATGCTGTCACGTTATTAATTCTAATCATAGTTCCTACGCTGCTTACACCATAAATGTAGTCCTCGCAATCAGAGAAATTAATTTTCGCAGCAGACATACATTTTTTTTTATAAATATACTTGCGCATTTTTCCTTATAAAAATTATTATTTTGTGCGTAAATATAATATGAAGAAAATAATTAATTTGTAATATAAAGATAATGTAATCTTCCATTTTCTTTTGATATTTTTGTACTTTTTTAGTATTCTCTATTTTCTGCATCTTTATTCTTTTTGTTTCAGATTTTACAAGGAATCGTTAAGAATTTCGTAAGTATATCTCTGCTTGATATCCCATTACCTTTACGTTGGTATTTCAGTGTTCGCGCAGACTAAGACACGTAGTTATCTAAACTATACAATTTCGTGGGCCTTGAGGGAAGCGGGCAAAAAAAAAGACAATTTTAATTTAGATTCGGGCCTCGGAAACCTGATTGGGTGGCAAGCACGGAATCCTTTCGTTGTTGCGATGCGCGCCGAGAGTTGCGATGTGCGGAAATAAGCCTCGAGGCATACTTCGAGTATTAGGCGTACAAGTCCGCTCATTTCCGGCCGTAATCACTGAAGTAACGCTAGACCCTCGTCACATCTGGAAGTGGGTATATTTCATTTATTTTCAAAAGCCGACCCTTTGAGCAATCTCTGTGGCTTGCGGCTACTGAATCGTCTCATCCGCTACGGTTGGTTTTCACTCGACTGTCGGTATATGGTTGAATTACGAGCGGCACAGAGGCGGCGCAAAGAGCAAAGGGACAAGATTTGAATTGCTAAAATACCTTTTCTGGCCGATAAACCGCGATCCTCCTACAAATTTTTATACGGAGGAAAAAGAAGACGCGCATAATTTAAAGATACTGCGTCCTCTCTTGCTGATCCACAGTGCTCCAGTATCTTAAAAAAAAAGTAGAGCACGCACAACATTCCCTCCGTTTTAATACCGTTTTTAACCGAATTTAATATATTTAACTGCCTCGATATCAAATTTATCTCTAACTACGTGTAAATAAACGTTTTATTTTTCTCGTGCGGTCGCCTGTATTTCCTCGTATGGTTTTTTTTACGCAGGCGATGATTCGCACTCAACTGACAGGATATTGGAATGAAGTATTTTAAACTGGTCATTTCTATTGTAACGCGGGAATTAATGGGTGAGTAGGTATAGGTATCGACAAAGGCAATTCACCGTGATCAGTGACACCGGCATCATCAAACTACGACACAAAGCGCGATGCCAACAGGCAATGGACGACACGCGTGCTCCCCTATTGTGCATTTGTTGCATACTGTTCATTCAGTTAAGCGTTGAGCTGTAATTCAGTCATGCCAATACGTCGATCATTTAACTCGTCCCATTCAAGCTGACGTATTAATTTAAAAAAAAAAAACAAATGTTTTTAACGAAAGAATAAAACGGCCGATTAATACAAAAAAGACGAATAATAGTAAAATCTTTAGTTAAATGACCAAATCTTTTTTTTTTTTTAATAAAAACGAATTATTCGTTTTAGCAAATCATCTTTCCTGCGGTGCGGAACGCTATATTCGCTTCTTGTCTATAAAAATATCATCCAAAAAATATAATTATATTATGGAAGAAAAAAGAGATAAAGAATGTCTATAAATCTTCCACCTGTGCTGCTTTGTGAAAAATCACGTTCAAGCTTACATCGCAAATTTCCACACTGTTCATTAAGAACACGCGGAGAACGAATGTTGATTATATCGCACGTGGTAAACCGCGTTACGATCTCCGTGGCCCGATCTTGTCTCTCGTATCGCGCGCTACGGGGGAAAAGTTCAATAACCATTAGCCGCACGGCGGCTGTTCGGTATAGCTGTTCCGCGGCATCGCGTAACGATGTGCTCGCGCGCGCTCGAGCTATGCGAGCTTAACTACGCCGTAAAAGAGACAGGGAGTCATTAGAGGACACTCGCGAGTGAGATGCGAGAGATGAGAGACGAGGGTCAGGGAGAGACGAGCCCGATGTGTCGTTCGGTATCGAGCTAATAAGACGGAAAACCTAACGACGAGCGCCGAGTAGTTAATTACCTGTAGACGCCGCGTAATGCAAACATTAATTAACATACACAATGCGAGCGAAAGGAGGACGGGAAGCGTGGCGTACGCGCATTACGCTCGGCATTACGGAACGATGCAATGGCACACCACGTGTACGTTGTCCGCGCGCTCGATAACCACCCCCGGTACGTAGGCGCACCGCGAGGAGGACTAACCCCGGTAACCACGAAGGTCGGCGTAATTCACATCGACCTTTTTATTTCCTCAAATGTCTTCCCCTAATAAAATTTACCGTCGCGAAAGGGAGCGAGACGGAATTACGGCATAGCCTCACGCCCACGTGTGCCCGCTTTCACGCACTCACCCCGTATCCGTCGATTCTCTTCCCTTTTTTCCCTCCCCTCGTCTATATATCTTGCTTTGTAACTCCAGCATCCGCGCGTGGGAATAATGAGAGAAACCCCGCGCCCACCCCTAGAACCCCGTCTCATTAAAGACGGGCACATTTAGGTGTCAAGTTTGAAATTTTAATTAGTAAAAAACCAATCCAATTCCGCGCGCACCGCGTATAACCGGTCATCCTTCCTTTTCGCGTCGGCGTTTTCTCTTTCTTGCCCTTTTTCTTTCGCGCCCTCGCCCATTGCTCGCCGCGGCGCGGCGTGGCAATGAGAGTCGGCTGTTCAAAAGCCTCGAACGTTTCAATTAATGCGGCCGCAAGATCGCAAACCCTCGCTTTCAATCGCGTTTTTTTTTCCCGCCCGAGCTTTGATAGCACTTTGCGACTTTATGCTCACAGAAAATTTCAACTACTAGTATTTCTATCTCTTCAAAGTCCGTCATTTTCAACTTTTAAACATTCAAAAACTTTTAAACTCTGGGCACATTAAAATAAATTATTTCATAAACTTTAAATTGGAAAATAATGAGTTTTTCTTACATCTTTACACCTTATTCATCAAATACGAATGTAAATTAAATATTTATTATATCAATTAATTAATTATAGATTACATTAATTACACTAATTAATTGAATTACAAATTAATTATACTAATTAATTGAAGATTTGACGAAATATTTTAAAGAGACAAATGATTTTAGACTATAAGTAAATCAGCAAATATCAAATTAAATTTTTGGCTTAAACGTTTGTATAAGAAATGTTACATGATTTTTGTTTATGTGCCGATAGGATTTATTACGTACAATAGAACAAAACACACGCACACACAGTTAGTACTGTTCATGAAATAATAACAACGTTTATGGAAAGCGAGAAAAGCTGGTTGTTCCTGGCCACATATACGTCCATTCATGACGTAAAACAAAGCGAATTTAGTCCTAAAATGATGAAAGGAAAAGCTTCCATAATCGCGCGCACGCTTTGACCAGTTCGCGTCGAATATTATTAATCCTCCAGCAATTCGGCACGCTGTAATGCAAAGTACCTAATTATTAACCAATCTAAATCGTGCTTGCAGATTGCGATTAACGAGGAAAAATAGATTATGCTGTGATAATTTAAGAAAAAAATTTGTTGATTAGAGCCCAATTCACGAATATATACGTAACGATTCGAGATATTCCGTCGCTCAAAAGATTTCCACCAGCCATTTCGTCAACAGCCTAATTAACAGCAATTTGCCCAAATATAATATCAATTTCGTAATTTGACCATTACACGATTGAAGTTATTTTATTGTGTACGATTATCAGCAGAATCAAGTTTATAACAATTATTGTTATTACTATTGTTTGTACATCAATAAAAGCAGGCATAATGAATATAACGTAACAAAAACATTTTATATATTATGGAGAATTATTTGTTAGTATAACGTATGTTAATTAGCGTCTATGGCTGACGTTAAATTGAAGATATTACATAATGCAAATGCTAATGAGTAGTATGGGTAAATAACATATATAATATAAATTATATAACGCTTCTGGACATTTAAGTAGCGAAGTTGACAGAAGTAAAGAAGAAAGGTGATAAAAAATTATATTGTAAAAGGAAGAAAATACAGATATCTGAAATGTTATACAGACTTTCATCGCGTTTCATTTCTTAGACTGGAGTAGTGATTTACAAATTTGACGGAACTTTCATTGAATAGAGAGCTTCCTCGAAACTTACTTTGTTCAATTATATCGCATCACTCGAGGGGATCTTATAGAGGTATGTGGTAGTCGATGTAACTGAGTATACTCTAAAAGCCGGGGCCGGCTGTTTCCGACTCACGTTCAAGCACGATCCTAGATAGTCTACGATAAAAGCGCAATTGAGCTTCTTAAGTCTCTCGAGCGATCCTTCGCAACGAAATAACGCGATCGCAGCGAGTCTGTGAGGAGAGAGAATCAACGACGGAGAGCCGTCTCTCATTCGCCGGCCGATTGTTCCTCGAGCGGTGCCTGCTTTCCTCGAGGCAACGTGCGCGCGCGCGACGCGGTCGCGAGAGAGAGAGAGAGAGAAGCAAGAAGCGGGAAAAAGAGGGTAGCGTGCGATTTAAGGAAAAGTTGGGAAAATCTTGGAAATCCGATTACGCGGGAGCGGGGTAGCGCCGCTGACTGGTTGGCAGTCGGGGCAGCGGTAAGACGGAGGAACCCAACCGGCAGTCCGACAGCCCTCGCGACGAAGGGAGGAGGGAGTAGATGGAGGAGCGGAGGCGGCCAGTAAAGTTGTAGCGAATCAGTTTCGGTGTCACGTAGGTATTCCGTACCACATCCTCGTCCCCCACCCCCTTCCCCCTGTACAAGGAGAATAAGGCGCGGGTGGCTGGATCGTAAAGGAGAGTACCTTGAGTTGGTGCAAACCAACGGAAAGAAAGAAGGACGCACACGCGAATGTATGTGTAGTGTACATACATGTGTACCTATACACACGTACGCACGCGTGGCTGTGAGAGACAGAGAGACAGATGTGAGGGGGAGCCGTGTGCAACTATAGACGGGGGGCACGATCGGGTTCGGTTGAGGATACGATACATATCAACCGACAGCGCACCGTTATTCAATTTACAGGTCGGTCCCGTTGATTGTGCACCTTAATGCCGTTACCATGGCCGCCACCTTTGGGAATCCTCTTCCTCGTCGGTCTTGCAGCGACGGTTCGAGTCGGCGGTTGTTGTATTTACACTCACGTGTGGATTTGCGCCCCGTTCAAAAGGGTGAAACGCTGTTGATGACGTCGTCGGCGACGACGACGACGACGACAACGACGACGACGACGACGACGATGAGAACGATGACGAAAACGACGGCGACAACGACGGCAATGTTCTATCCTTACTGTTAGCGACGAGGAAACGGTAATTAGTCGTGATAAACATGGTGTATCACCTGTTAAGGTTCTTATACTCTTGGAGAGTTATCTTCTTACGTGATGTACGACACGTGTTCTGTGAAATGTGATCGATAAGGTTTTCACAGGTGCGCTTGATGTCGCCGATTTATTACGCCAAGCAATAAATGTCACTTCCATTCAATGACTCGATTACAACCAATTATGGTAAATATGGCTGACGTGATATTATGGATTAATGCTTTAATCCTTTTTCTTCACAAATACAAATTAAAGATTATATATTGTAAATGAAAATATGTTATTAGATAATTCAACACATACAATATTATGTGCGCATATCATATGATTTAAATAGAGTTGATGTAATAATCAGAAATATCCTCTGACAAAACAGTCAATGTGTCTTTTTTTTTTTATACGAGTGTTGTTACTTTGAAAGATAATTTTTGAAATAGAATAAAATAAGAATTTTTTAGCTAACTATATAAAAGTTAAGAAAACACACACATATTTTTCAACTTTAATTCAAAGTAAACACAGTCTTTTTATTGCAGATTATCATAAGAAATAATTTAATAAATAGATTTCTAAATACACAATTAACATATAACTATAATTAAGTACCATTACATCCTGAAAGCTGTCTCATGATCCCCTCTTTTTTTTTTACACCATGCAGTATTTACGATGTCGGCCATAAAGTTATCTTATCTTTACGACGCCTTCTCCAGTAGAACTTGTCTGCGGTGCTAAGCGAGTGACACGATAGCGGAACGTGACGAACTACGTGGCGCGTGGCTGGGAAGACACAAGCATGCGAATTAGCACCCCACACTCGCTCGGAACGTTGCTGGATGCCGGCATAGCAAACGCAATTCAACGCTTGTTTGACGAGTGAGCCAAGTGAACGAACGGGCGTGAAAGAGGGGGGGAAGGGGGGGAGAGAGAAGCCGGGCGGAAAAGAGAGGAGGAGAAAACGACGTGGGATAACTGAATGGACTAGTCACGTGCTACGCATACATGACCTGTTACTACGGGAGCACGTGTGCGGATGCGAGATCGATCAACGCGCGTCTTGGGACCCTTGGGCTATGGCTACCTTCGACTGTCTACATCGCGTATCGCAGCAAGCTATCGATCTTAATTGATTTTAGGGAGAATAAAGAGTAACTTTTAATCACTTGATGATATATTATATATTACTAAGTAATTATTCGCGTTTTCCTTAATTAATGAGGAAGCAATACGCCCCGAAATTGCATATGTGGAGCAAAATCTAACACATTTGTTCTTTAAAATAAAATCGATTACGTTGCATTACATTTCACGTATGTTTCTCTACACCATTCTAGACTCCTGTCACGAGTCTGTTAAATACGTTCGCGTTTGATGCGAGAGGCGGAGATGGCATTAGCGGTACGAATTACTGGAGCATTAATTCTGCCATTCTCTCTTTATTCGAGGGGAATTTCCCAGCTGAGCAATACGAGTGTATGACAACACCGCGTGATATTTCGCCGTGTCGGCGAGTGCAGGTATACGCAACAGTGCGCGAATGAACACAGCGCCATTCAGCGTGGAAGCTGTTCGGTAATTTCGTTTCGCGAAACGCACCTCGCTTACCCGCCATGATTCGCCGTCGAACAGGAAGAAACGCGGGAATGCGTAGCGGGCGCGGGAGAGAGAGAGAGAGAGAGAGAGAGAGAGAGAGAGAGAGACAAAGACCCTGCGCACTATATTCTCGAGGGACCGGGAGTGAAGAGGGACGAGTGTACCTGAAGGTACATTCGTTACACTGCAGGACAGACTCTCGAATTAGTTCATTTTTACGGTCGCGCAATTTTTGCTCGCTTATATTCACCTATCCAGCGAGCCACCACCGCGAAGTGGCCCGCGGCGCCGCGACGTCTCGCTCGGTACCAGCCGCTTTACCGCGAATTTATTCCACGGAGTTAATCACGCGACGCTAATTTTTACCCAACTTTGTTCGCCCGCACAAGGCGCCGCCGCGGCCGTTTCAACTTCCGTCCCAACTTGTCCCGCGGAATCGCCCTGAAGCCACCTCCGTTCTGTCGCAGATCCCACCCTTTGCTCGGACCTCAAACTTCCTCGGCTATTTCCGCAGTTTCTGCGGGCAAACGCGCCTCTTCGCCGTGAAATACAAAGATTTTCGAAAGTTGCGGCAATTAGCCATTACTCGGCCCGTTTCTTTTTCGTTTTTTATTTAAGCTCTGGGCGTTTTTCGTTACTTAACGATTTTCTTGGCGCTTTACTTCCTATGTACAATAATTCATGTATAAAAAGGAAAAAAATATCACATAACTTTCGAAGTGACAAATAATTGTCTAATAGCATAATTTTTATCATTTACTTTAAGAAATAAATGTCCAAATTTATCATAAGCTGATCACCTATTTTTATTAATAACATGGGATACAGCAACTTTATTAGATATTGGTATTGCAAAATAGTCATAATTTCAATATTTTGTATTATATTTTTTTAATTAACACGTTCAGTATTAAATGTTACAGAAAATTAAGCATATCGAGTTCTCTCAAATTAAGGCGATGAAAACGACGGCCAATGTCGTATAAGCAGGAAAAAAAATAGAGTAATTGAGTTTATACGCGTTTTACTCGATTAAAGGAAGCCCCGTCCTCGCTCGAATTAATCAAACGTCTTCTGTAATCTAGAGTTGGGTGTCTCGGAGAGCGAGAGGACGAAAAAAAAGCGTTCCCTTCCAAAGGAACTCGCGAAAGAACGCCTTTAAATTCACAGTGCCCGAATGGAGTCGAAGGAGAGTGCAGCCGGTCGAATTAACAGTGCCGCGTTTTTCCCCTCGTATTCTCGAGGTAAGATCTATCCCACTTATACAATTATCTCCTTAATTGCACTGCTCTTTGCTGCACTGCCGCATAAGAACTTATCTACACGATATACCGACGAAATGGATAATTACAAATTAACCCAGTTGAGGTGTCGTCCTCGAATAATGTTTTGCCACGACGGTTCTCGCCGGCCTTCGGCTTCGCCATTTGTCTTTATTTACGACGACGGAATCAACGTGAGTCTATCGAAGAACGGGAGATAATACATTTTCAATGGCCTTATATATACGAATCTGATTTATGGCGAAAATTTCGTCGTCGTCGAGGCGTCCCTCTCATTAATAATCGAAACTTTTGTCGCTGTAGGTCTAAGATTAATTAATATTAATAAAGCTGACTCTTAAGTATCGCGAATATAAGATAACTGAATAATTTTCCTTTTCCAGTTAATATTTATAGATACATCGAATGGATAAAAGTTACAGATTTCACTTTTTTAGTTATTATTTTAGTTATTTTTAGTTATTAATTTGTAAAAAAAATTAAACTGAAATTTTAATAATGTAATTACATGTGGAATAGAATTGATAAGAAGAATGTATCTTAGAATATTTAGATAATAATAATTTGTGCGCTACTGACAAGAAAAGGTTTTGTGAATTAGATTTTGTGAATTCAAGTATCAACCCAGACGCAGTTACGACTATCAAGGCTTTAAAGTTTGATATTCGCCGGAGCGAATGAAGCACGTAGCCATCGTAAAAAAGAGCGGCGTGTATCGTAAACCAAATCACAATTCGCCCAAAGTAATCCTATTCGTTTGAAAAGTCGATAAAAAACGTCGAGTATCAAACCGGCATGAATTATAATTTTGCTCTTTCTTTCAAGCCAAGCGTTCGCATACAATGGTATACTCGTATCGCCTGCGATATAAATTTGAAATCGTAACTCTCTAATTATATGCTGAATATTTTAGCCAAAACTACATATTTCATTTAAACTTTGATATTAATTCATGAAAGACTGAGATTGATAAGAATTTTAAAGCATTCTCTCTCTCTGTTTTAAAACGCTCAATACGTTTGCAATCTCCACTAATCCATTTCACTTTCCTAGTTTTCATGAGAATATCAATGCGATGCATTCGCTTGAGGCATACTGCAACCGATTGTATTATCACATGGTTTTACATTTGTATTATAAATTAAAAAATTTTTTTCATCGAAACTCTATTTCGCCGTAATTCAGTCTTGCTGAAAACCAAATTTAAATTTCGATGATCAAGCCCGTCTATTCCCTTTCATTTATCTCTTGTTGCCTTTATCTGCACATTTCTCATAGCTGAAATTCTCATCGCTCACTCACCTGACACGCAACACACGCACGGGCATGCCATGCCGGTTATACGTATGCGCCCGTGCATTCTATGCGCAATTTTAACAATATGTATTCCAAGTTATGAACGTGATATACAGTGTTGAACAAGAAAATCTTTTTACGCGAGTTCACCTGAGAAAATTTTATTGATGTCGCAGCATGTGTTTTCATTACTGTGATAATTCCGTTTACGTTTCTTTATCGTCACAAGCCTTGCTACGTTTTATCAAATAATTCATTAATTCGAATCAACCATGTATAACTTTAATATTCTAAATAAAATCATTTTATTATACGGGAATCATAGAGAACGAGAAATTTTATACATTTGCGGAATTATCCGTAACCATACGCTTATAGCCTTGTTTGCGCTATAAACTTTAGACTCACCATACACTTCGATATTGACATTTTCGTTTTTTTTACCAATCGAACTTTATCATTAATCACAATGACGACAGACGATGTAAATCGATATCAATTAAGGATCGCCAAAAGTTCGTTGGACAACCGAAATATTTAATTAAAAAATAACAACAACGGTAGTTCGTCTTTGTTCTTTGTTGCTTTTATCCGCACGTCTTTCATAGAGAAATTCCCATCGCTCACCAACCCAATACGTGCAACAACGACGTGACGTACATACACACATACGCACATACGGATGCTGTGCACGCTCTATATGCGTGGATATCGATTCGACGAGCCTCGCCCCGAAGCGCGGTCGGGATATCGTGCATTTTCAAGGTCTGAAACACTTTCCCCGGAGAGATGCGCGGGCAAGGGGTGGGGGACGAGGGAGACGGTTGAAGGTTTGGCGGTAGGTGCGAGTGCATTTTTTAGAAGGCCGCCAGTCGTTCCGAGGTGCGTCGACCGACCGTTTTCATGTCTGAGACACGAAGGAGAGACGAAAGGAAGAAGAGCGTGTCCGAGAGAGACGAGAGGGATGAGAGGGCAACGAGAATACTGATAGGTGAGGCAAAGTATACAGAGAGATGCGAGGAACCCTCCCAGTCTCTCCTTCCGAGCGTCCCCTCGCCTCTCTGTGGAAGGGGTTGAAAGGCCGGATGGAGAACGAGAGGGCGAGGGCGAGGGCGAGGGCGAGGGCGGTCGTAGGCGGGAGCGATGATACGTGCGTAGAATAGCCTCGGCATTTTGAGCTCCTCGGAGATTTGGCTTGCCGAGTAAGAGCTTGATGCCGCCGCACGCCGCTTCCCCGTCTCTCACCTCTTTTTTTTCCACCCCCGACCGGCGTCATCCGTTTCTCTCTCGCCGTCTTCTATCTCGCGCCCCGCGTTTCTCTCCGCTCCCTATCGCGACGACGACGACGACGGCGACGGCGGCGGCGGCGGCGGCGGTATCTACCGTTTCGTGCCTCGGTTTCTTTCATCGGTCCTCCCGACTCTCTCGCGGAGGATCCAGAGCGGTTGAGCCACTGGAGGCAACAATCTTAAAATATCACCCCGCGGGTACAGCGTGGCGTGAGTTATCGCGGTATTTAATCATCCCCAATAAGCTCGCGTTCCTTGCACCCTCTAGATTTTCTCTCTTTGTCGCTTTAGTCTCCACCTAGACAGGGTGACCTGACGTCCATTTTCGAGAATACGTCTTTGTTTTTAGATGTTCTTAAAAAAAAAAGAAACAATCTTGTGACTCTTTTAAAATTTATCCCAGTTAAATATACTCGCATTAAGATTTAAAAGTACTTCAATTCATTTATCATTTTTGTCGTATTGAAATCGCGATATGTAAACCAAATATTGTCTGTGTAATTCAATTACGTAGCGAATCATTTGAAATTAAGATATATTATTAAAATTTATTATTTTTTAAATATTTGTTTCATTTTTCCTGTTTATTATTCATTGTTTATACATTGATATTTTATCGCATATAAAAGGTTATATATGTTCTACTCTCGTTCTCGTTTCACAAATTACGAAGTCCTAGTTTTTTCCCCTGTTGTCTCCGGCATACATAAAAAGAAATCTAGTCACCTTAAGTCTTGGAATTAATTCCTTCTATTTATCTCTTTCTATTTCCGTCATCTATTCGTTCCACTTTTCCTATCGCGGTGTATCTTCGACCAGTTTTCACCCAATGGGATTCTACCAGGTTCAATGGGATACGCCTAACGACGTCCGAGTACGTTTTTCTTCGGAAGTAATTAAGAACGATTAACGGAAGTCCGTCCGACGATACTCGACGCTGGGACTGCGAAGAAGTTTTGATGACTTTAAAGCGCCTCGAAGACCGTTCGGATCGATTAATAGCTCTCGAACGGAGCCGCTTTCTTGGCGACAAAGAAGTTTCCTCGTTTTTCCTTTCGTAATCCTGACTCGGGCTAACAAGAATCCGCAATAACGGAAGGCGCTACACTCTTTTATATATATATATATATAGCTATCGACCTTCTTTATCGATATTTATCGTTCCGGCACGGGTGTTACTAACGATCGAATAGTCGTGTGATTTTTTTAAGTGCGCGCTTTAGTGGACCGCACAGCTTCCCTGTAACGCAAAAAGAGCATTCCGCGCTGTCGCATTAATTGTAATTTCCGTTATATTTCACGGGATTTTTCTAGAGAGAGAAAGAAGAAAAGCGCTCTTTTGCATCTCATATATTTTTAATATTTTTTCCTATTAAAGATTTTTCTCGATTTTTGAACGATGATGAACTCTTGCAATTATTTAAATATATATTAATTCTTCTAATGCATTAAAGAAACATGAAATTTAAATTAATTTTGATCCTATAAGGAATTCTACTTTGTTTCAATTATGTTACTTCGTTACACGAAGTTGCACAAAGTAATATAATCAACAATCTCTCTCTCTCTCTCTCTCTTTCCTTCTCTCTTTCTTAATCTCTTGCTTTTATACAACAAACTTGCGGAATCCATGAATATGCTTCCCGAGTATCATTCATAGAATTAACGAGATTAGGGTGTAACTCTGCGGAATCCGGAATTGCGAAGGGAAACGCGAAAGGAAGTTAACTTTCGTATCGTATTGACGAGCGACGTCTGATCCGTCGTCGCGCAGGCCGAGGGGGAATATTTCGAACAAGAGTTCCGTCATCGAATGGCGAAGAAGAATGAAGACTTCCCTCAATGGATAAAGACAAGTCACTCTCGCGGAGGCAGGAAACTGGATTTTGTGTGTATATGGTACACACGAAGTCGAGTTTCCTGCCTCCGCGTGAGTGACACACCACACTTTATGACCGGAATTCTGGCGGGGTGGTCGCGTCGAGCATCCATACGAGGAGTTTTGCCTGGGTAAATACAGAGGACACGTTCACTTCATATCTCAAAATCGCTTGCGAGCGTTACGATATCTGTACGAGTTCTCGACGTCTTTGCGATTCGCGCGCGGCCCAGTCTCATAACGCGTCGTCATCTCGATATCAGGACGGTATCGATCCAGATACGGTTCTTTTACATTAACGTATAACGCGGTCGGGATAGCTGTGACTATGGCATGGCATCGTTACTCGAAAGTGCGAGTAAATTCCAATCTAGATTAATACGATCAATTGTGGCTTTCGAGAGAAGCGAATAGGGAACACGTTCTAAAGCACAGGCATTGTTGTACTCACGCGATCAATTTGAAAACAAAATTGTAAGCATCTCAGATAAATATGTACATATATAGGACTATAAGATAGTAAATGACAGACCGATAAGGCGAGAATTGTGTGACTCCTAGATTATAATATAATAACACGCGATTTCCGAAGCATTGTTACAAGTGCGAAGGAAATCGGAGCAGTCGCTGAACGAGAGTTCGGAGCAAGAGGTACTTAGAGATATTAAATTGGTCAATTGTATCAGTACGTAAAATAGACTTCGGATTATTGTGAGATTGACGATAAACGAATAATTGGTGTAAAAATAAAGATATTGACGCAAGAATAAACGAAACTATTGTGATAAATATCATTAAAAACGACTCTTAATTTTTCTCCTTTAAATCTGACCCTACAAATTTTTAACTACGATCCGATTCACTCTCTTATTTGATTTTCAGTTATTAAAAAATATATGATGTTAATACCAAATATGTTATCAAATATACTAATAATGTATCAAAATATATCTGTGACTGGAATGTTTTATGTTATTTTACAATTAATTACATTTATTATAATATTCTTAGTCACGTTACGCGTTTCAGTTTCGTTGTACTAATACTACAATATATTGATAAATGTAAACATTACATCGTGCCTCAAATGCACATATTTCCCCGATGCGTATTACACATCATATCTATGTTTAAACACAATACCCGAAATCGAATATCAGTGGAATATCTTGAATTTCAGGATCTTCGAATAACATGCAATATTATCCTCTTGCGCGTTTATTGCAATCACCTTTCTCGTAATGGAATTTAAATCACGAATAATTTAAGATAAGCATGTTTAAGCTGATACAAAGCGTTACTTGTCAAATAAGCGGATGAGGAATTTTCGTCCGACAGAAGCCGGTTTTACACATCGTATAAAAATTAACAGCGCAAGATTTAAGGGAGCCTTGTGACGCGCGAAAAATGAAACGTCCGCTCGTAAAAAAAAAGAAGACATCAGCTGGCGAAAAATACGGATAGGCAGAAGCGTATGCTAATGTTATGCAGCGTTGCAGACTGCGAAAAGCAGTTTCGGCATAAGCGGGACTGTACGCGGGGAATGTAATACAGTCGAAGAATGTAGGCGAAGGAAAAAAAAAAGGCGAAAGACTATCCGGAACAAGAGAGTGAAAAAGAGCCGTGTTACGCGAACAAGAACTTACTTTACAATACTCGGCGTGAATACTTCGTTCGGTAATTTAACTTTACATATAGAAATAATAAGTAGCTTTACACGTAACAATTACCATGTTCGAAAGTGAGTTTCTCGACGTGTTTTATTTTAATCCAAATAATATATGAATTATTGTAATTCTAGCACACATGGCGCGAGATCTCGAAATAAACTCGATCTTCTATTTCGTTTCATGCAAATAGACTCCACGGATGTCCTTTATACATAGTCGGTGATTATATAATTTCCCGAACGTGGCTTGGCGGACTGACGGAGATTAAAGGAGATGAAACTTGTATTACAATTAATAAAGCATTACCTTGATAAGGTTTCGCGTCAATTCTTCGTTCACATTAATTCCTATCGAATTATCACGGATGAATCGTCGTTTTGTCAACGGGGGAAACAGTGGCGTATAAGGATCGATGGTTTGATAAAAGTCTGCAGCCGCGTCTATTGTTCGCGCAGTAAATTCGCGCGAGCAGACGCGCGCGCTTTCTCTCTCTCTCTCTCTCTCTCGAAATATATTTGTCGGCTGCAAATCCAGCTCTCGGCTGGTTTTTCAACCCCTATCGGCCATCGGTATGTATCCCGTTCAACCCCACGGCGCCCCCGAGAGTCACCCACCCTTGCCATCCTCTTTTGCTCTCCCTCGGATCGGCGAATGGGGATCCTTCGCGAAAGTTTACGCGCCCGACACTGCTCGAATAGACGCCTGAATTTCCCCGGTGAATTGCGCGGACGTAGTTGTATGTAACTATGCCGATTCTCCTCGGGGACGTTGCCGAAGTGTCAGTCCCAGTGATTCGGTTGAAATAAAATCTGCTTCCGCGTCTGACGGTGAAGAGAAGAAGGCATCTCTTGCGTTATGAGAAATTCGTAGGTCGTAAATCGCAGTTTTCACGTAAACCGCTAAGGCGAAAATATTTGTGCAAGTATCTCGAGAGACCAATGTACCTAATTGATTTCGAATTAAATAAATCTATGAGAACCTAATAAATTATGGATACTAATAAATTATATATATAAACAAAACATTTTTATTACGAAAGATAATATATAGTAATAGTTTTACTTATATAAACGATTAACATCGGGTAAAAGATGTTAGGGAAACTGTATCCGGTCGAATAAACATAGAAAAAGCGTTTACTTTAAGGGCGATCGAAGCCGTGCCAGGAAGAAACCTGAACATACGAGCCTCCCGAGACACCCAATAATTTCTCTACGCGAAATCCGCTTGCGGCTAAAAAGGCGAAATCGAGCGGATGCTTCCTATCCCACTAAGAAGTAAAACGTGTGTTTCATGTGAAAGGGATCGGATGTATCAAGAAGTTTTCGTGTTTGTTGCAGTTAACCCTGGGGAAGCCTCCGGGGAGCGCGACATTGATTTTTCGCTATATATACCCGGTTTAGCTCGTCTCGCACTGTGTCGGCGAACGTATTCGGATTTTCCGACAATATCCAATTATTTGTTGAACAGCACCGGGGCATTCCATATTCGCGCGATACGCGTACAGTAACCGAGCCGATATGCGTCGCACGATTCGGCCCTTTGCGAAATTTACGCGCGCAAACGGCACCTTCCTCACTCTCTCTCTTTCTCTCTCTCTCTCTCTCTCTCTCTACTAGATCTTCCACCTTTCCGCTGAGAAAAGACACGCGCACAAAGGAACGGTATAACCTCGTCATCGATACTTTTCAACGAAATCCACCCAAAGAAGTGGAAACAGCCGTTTCATCGATGGTAGTACAAGAGCGAAACTTCTTTTCCCGGCGGCGTAAAAAGGGAAATCCGATATTCAGCCGAAAGGTGCGCGCGATGCTACGAGGGGAAATTACGATCAAAGGGAGATCGGCTGTGTGGAATAATAGCTGTATCTTTCGCCGTGCTGAAATGTTTCTTTGCGATACTTTCCCACGTCTGGAGGTTTTTCGCACGATAACGCGCGACGACGATATCGCCCGACGTAATGGGGTTGTAATGGAGGCTCCGACGGTTTATGGACGGTCGCGTTAGTTTTTCTTGTTGTGGTCTTTATTACGAGATTCGATACTGTGTCCTGACGAAGCTGGATTGGCAAGCCGATAGTAAACAAAAATCTGTTGTCTTCCCACGCTATTATTTATCAAATTGAATAGTTTTAATAAATTAGTACCGTATTTATTTCAAACATTTTATACTTATAAATAAAACATTTTTCTGTTTATTTTACATTTTTTGGTATTTTATAGAACAAAAAATTTCCTGAAACTTGTTATTCTTACCTTTTCGTTTTCTCAAATATGTATCTTTAAAAAGACATATTGATTTCTATCAATTTCAAAAAATTAATTTTAGAAATAAAAAAGCCACAGACAATAAATGGAATATCAAATATAGATATAGATTTATAAATCAAGTGATGGTTCCAATTTATTACCAGATTGAATTAACTGTTCCTTTTTACTCGGACCGGAAGTTCCACTTATCCTTAAATAAACACTGCAGGAAGATAAGATGATCGAGTTAATAAGTTTTCCGTTTGTTCATTCAACAGATCCTGACAGAAACGAAAGTATAACGCGCGATATAATTAACTCGAAGTTTTTTTTTTTAGTAAAATCCAATGATGTCGCATGCATCTTCTGCCTCAACGGTCTCAACGATATTTAGCTTCAGTTGGGGCCCCGTTGATGAATGCGACGTCGGAGTAGGGAGATTTTCTTCCGGGATGGCCGCACCCTTCACCTCGGGCGGACGAACATTAAATAGACGCGCTCGCGCGTGGTGAGTCGAAACTTTTTAATTCACTATCAAGATGCAAATTCCCTTGTCGGACGGGGCAATTTATCCCGTCCTTTGAGGTGGCTGCTACTTACTAAGTAGTTCGCGGATCTTGACTTTCGTATATATCCGGCAGGGATGAAAGCCACGAAGGCCGCGGGCGACCCTCGGCGCGACGACGGTAACGGCGGCCCCGAGTACATGGGGGTCGCGGTCGTCGCGGCTAAAAGCGCTGCTCGACTCGACTCTCACCATATTCCCGGTATCCTCATTCGACCGACGCGACGGCGCGACGATCGATCTCCGGCAAAAGCATTCCCCGAAAGGACTTTCCGTCTCCGATGACGCGTTTATATTTGTCTCGTGGATAGCGTTACACTCGCGAGAAAGCACCCGGCATACTTTAATCTAATTGTAAATTTGGAGAAAAGAACTGTGGAATACAATATGAAGTATACCGAATCCCATAAATGATATATAAACCTTTCCGTTTCTCACTTGTAAAATTCAAGATGTGTGGCTTAGCACGCTATCGCACGTCCCTGATCCCTTCAATTATTCTATTTGCACATAAAGAAGCCAGAGATAGTATAAAAAGAAAGACTGCATGTTATAATCACGGAGTGTTACCGGCATTAGAAGACAAAATATAAAGGAATGTTTTATATACATATATATAAGATCATGATTGTGTCTGAATAAAGCTAATTCAAAATTATGCTACATTAATATATATATAAATTCAGAATACTTTGATCTAACATTTTAGCCAAATAAAATTTTTATTTTATCAAGTATATTAATTTTTATTAATTTTTAATTGTCCCCCTAATAAAGAGAAATTTCTATAATATTATTTTGCAATATACCAATTACCGATCAAAGTTTAATGTACAAAGTTATAACATTGTCCTTCGCATTTTTCGCATTGCTCTTGCCGAGAGTGTAAAGTTCACGTCTCGACTAAGCTAACTTCCACGACGCCCCTGAGCGCATCGTGTTTCGCATTTACGCAGCGGTTCGTTCCAAACCGTCGTAATTTATATTGTCCACATAAGTTTCGGGGTGCGCCAAACGGAGGATGGATGGTAGCCCGCCAACTTGCTCGGTCACTTTGTCAAAGGTAATTTGTGTACTCGTGTTTCGCGACGATCGCGGGCGTCCACGGCGTGCGACGAAGATGCATTTACGCGGGACGCCGTTGTCAAGTTGACTCGTCGGCCGGAGGGGAAGAACGGGGAGGGGGGGGGGGCAGGGAGGGAAGGAGGAGCGCAGCCCGCAGCTGCATCAGGACGGAGGAATATTTCGACTTAATTAGCGGCCGGGGCACGGCGAATTTCGGGTGGGCCTGTGTAACGTTTGGCGGAGCACCGCACGACGCATTTACATCGCGCCGTACGCGCGGCAGGACGAAATATGCAAAACAGATTATCTAGGCGACCACTCGCCGGGGTGGTCAGGGCTTGGACAGCCTCCTCTCGGAGCTACGCGCACACCAACGTCGAGTCGTTAGATTATTCATTAAAGCGTCCTTTATATATTCAGCCGACGGTGGCCGGAGTTTAATGGGCAAGCGGTCGGTAATAAAGCTCTTAATTACTAATTCGCGCGGGAAGAATAGCCAAGAATTTACGCGGGCGTCCTTCGCCACGGCCGGGCGTACGTGTGCGCGTACGTGTGTGTTTGCGTGTGCACGAGTAAATAAAATATTTATACAGACGCCGAGGATTGTCGCGCCTCGCGCGTTACCACTTTGTTCGCGTCCGACTGTCGCATCCGAATTAGATGTATGTCCTATACGGATGATTACGTTGTTGTAATTGAGAGTTTCACGTTTCGCGTGAAGTTCTCAATTATACAGCAACGCAATTATCCGTAGGACACATGTCTAATTCAATTCAATTATTGCCTTAAAAGTAGTTGAGTTTTTATTCGTATGAGTGAAACGTTTCTTAATCCTCTCACCGAATGGAGCACTTTCTATTATGGCAAGCGTATCCCGAAATTGCGCATTACCGCGGAGTGCGGAAGGGAGGGGGACATTCAATTTTTATGAAGAATTTATAAATACTCTCCTATATACGTCTACATTAAACTCACTTGAAGAAATGTGTCACAAGTGAAACGGTACGTTATAACGAATGATATACGAACTGCACAATTTCGTTTTGCCATTTTATTACCGCCGGCACGAATGTGACTGCGGCGATAATAATAACGACAATAACTAATATTTCAGCTTTTTGCGAATAATCTGATATTCCAGTCTTAATCCCCCTTAATTACTCTCTTGCGCGCGTGTTTCGTATAAGACCTTCAACCGCTTAATAATTCCATTATTAAAGGAGTAAATTAATAACGAGGGCGGAAAGCGCGGAAAGACCTGCGTGGATCATCACGGACGCCCGTCGACTAGGAGCGACGTTTAACGGGGGTCCGTCAGTTTATTCCGGCAACGTATTGTGGACACAAATTGTATACGACGTGTCGTTATAATAATTAACTGGAGAGCAAGGGGAGGATGCGCGCTTGTGTGCCGCTCGCGCTCCGAGGCGACTCCCAGCTTTATGCCCGGAAACTTCTCCATCCGGATTTGCATAACCACCTCAGAAATTACAGATGCATGCATTAAAGCGGTAGAGGCGGTTGCGACCAATACTAATTCCCCTGGCTGTCTATTAATTTGCAAAATGGGTATTTTGAGTACCGGCACCGTCCGACGCATTCGTTTCCGGCATTACGGATTACCGTTAATCATACAACGCGGTTGTCAGTACAGAATGTATAATTGCGCCGAAACGTGACGAATATCAAAACGTTTCTGCGTCGTCGGGCGCGCAGCATGCGTTCACGTCGATTTTCTACGTTGAATTAAGAAATGCGATCCTTGCCCCGTTTATTCCTCTCTGTTCCACAGTTGTATGTATATCACTTGTGTCTCGAAAAAAAAGAAAAATTACTTCGGCCCGAGAATTCGGAGTTTCTGTTTATCGCCAAACCCCACTCTGCACGAATTCATTTTTTGCTTGAAAAAAAGATTCGCTCGTTGCATCTCTCTATCTTTCGCTTATCATACGCGCGATGATGTACTGTGTCTAAAATTCTCACTGAAAACAAAGAGAACACTTCGCAGTCCTACCGCGGCGCTTTAATAGATACACGCGTGACGTCGTTTCGAGTAACGACTTGGCGCTCGCTATATTCGTTACGGGCGGCGAATAAAGAAATAACCGCGAGGGATACGTCGGGCGCGAGGGCGAGCGTGTAAAACAGGGGAATAAAAGCCGTCTGCGACACGTTATTCTACAGTTGCATTTCCGCGGATAATAC
The DNA here is from genome assembly GCF_000956235.1 of Wasmannia auropunctata. Classification (NCBI taxonomy): domain Eukaryota; kingdom Metazoa; phylum Arthropoda; class Insecta; order Hymenoptera; family Formicidae; genus Wasmannia; species Wasmannia auropunctata. Next base: position 1,584,512 of record NW_012026854.1, read on the forward strand.
CTGCGCACGTTACTACATCGCGCACCACGGCCAAGTATAGCGTCGCGGTGCGCGTCGCGTCGCCGACGTTTCCGGCTTTACGACATGCGCGATCGCCGGCCTCGCGCGCTTTCCTCGGTGCGTTTAATTATACGCACCAGCCGTGATTAGCTTTTTTTCCCTCCTCCCTTCCGCGCTCCGCGGTAATGCGCAATTTCGGGATACGCTTGCCATAATCGAATTACGACCTCGCCGCCGCGTCTTTCCTTCTTGCGTAATAGTATACGTGAGAATATTCGACGCGCACCGCGTCGCGCGTCGCCGCGATATTCACGAAGTTTCTCGCTTCCCACTTTTAAAAAGAAAGGCAAGCGATCGGTGCCGTTAATATTAAATTTGCCCCGCGCGCTCTCGATCATTGCATATCGATCGTTCCTCCTCTTGCCGTTACATTACACAACCGCCGTGCGCCAGTGCTCGTCGTCGCGCCTTTTATTTCATGTTTTCGCGTCGAAAACGACGTCTGCTTTATCCGTTATATATCCGCCGTAGTGCGCCTTATAGCGCCGCGCGCCGCCGCGCGGCCCCATCGATGGATTCAGATTACGGAGAATAATAGCTCAATAAAAATGCATAAGGAGCTTGGTTTCGTCCTTGTCGTCTGTGCGCGAATACGCGTTCATAGATTAAGAGGTCGGCGAGTATAAAACGGTCGGGAAAAAGGAAACGGGAGAGTGGAGGCGGGAGAAAGAAATCGCGGGGGGGGGAAGGAGACGATAAACAGGATAATAAAACCGCAGTAAGCTCGATACCTGGCAAATTGATCCTGCCTTTCGTTTCGAGGTGACGACAGACGGACCATCACCGCCGTCGCTCCCGGGGGAAACGCCCGGCTTGTTTAAATGCAAATCGCCTCGTCACCTCGGCAAAAATAACTCTAGTAATTCGGCAACGGCCCTACTCGCCCGGTCCAGGATGAATTTCTCTTCCGCATGGCCGCCGCCGGATGATATAACGCCGCGTCGAGGTCCTTCCTGCGAAATAATACGCTCTCTCGTGCCTCGTCTTAACCCTTTCGACGCGCGTGACGCGAAAAGGTTTATATGCATTGAAGAGATAGCGCGTTGTCGTTACGTACTGCCGATACTACTCTCGGTGATTTAAACTGCGCCCTTAGCTCCCGATACGCCATCAAACTGGTCGAGAAACCGGTAACGGAGGGCCGCCAATATGGTAGTTTACGATTATTACAAGCGAGTAAAATTTTAGATCCCACGGAAGTACAGTAGGTGGCCATATTAAGACTCGTATCGAGGAGTTACGTTATGTATCGTCGACAACGAATTTCTGCGCGTATATGTACGTGAAAAGTGGATAACGCGCTTTACGACTGACCCGAACGGAAAGTTGTAAACCAACGGGCATTGTAACTTCGTCCGCGGTGTGCTATTTACATTATCCCGAAAAAGTTTCTGGATTTTTACCAGCCGCGCGGGGCGGAGGAAGGTGTGTATATTCGTACTACAGATCATTTCGTGACAAGTTTTTCCTTCGAGTCTTCCCAGAAGTTGCCCCGGAGTTGTCGAAAACAGCAGAAATTTATTGCTCCGCTTAGACTCGCACACAGATTCGCAAGCTGCAGCGATGTTATTCCTAGTGTTCGAAAAAGCTTTCTGTGCGAAGTAATATGAAGTATAGTAATAAGGTAAAAAATAGTAATTCGCAAAGAACTATGTCGCAAATACGCTGAGAAAAAAATTGTTGATTTAAAAAAATATTATTTCATTCAACTAAATGCGGCGGTCACGGGCTGCCAAACAAACATTTGTTAATTCAACTTGTTAATTCACAAAATCATGTTATTGACGTATGTTTAATTCAATAAAACATATATAATTGAATCAAAGAAAAACTGTCCACAAAACGCATTTAGTTATTTTAACAATTTTTTTTTTAGTGTTTATAAACGTATTTTGAGTAATTTAATTTTTTAATTGAGATATGCTTATTTAAATATTTCGTATTTGATTATTTAGTATATTGTCATTGCAAGTTTCGCAAGTGATTGAGTTGACTCAGTTAGTACAAAAATAATAAATTCATATAATTTCTTAATATATGTAAAACACTGTATATTCTAATAAAAACGTAGATCTGTAAGTTTTATAAGAATATACGATTAATTGTAATATTTTTTAACGTGATGTGGATACATATTTCATTCACATAATACTCGTTCATTGTTTTTTGGGAAACATCGATTCTAAATCATCACGTTTTCAAACTGATTAATCCACGTCTGGAAAAGGCACCAGTGAGCACAGAGGAAACGCTCTACGTTTTATCAACTTGGCAACGAAGGCCGTTTGTGACGAATAAAAGTTGGGGCAGAGGAATCCGCGAGAGAGATAAGTAAGTTGACGGTGGCGGCCAATTGAAATCGCACCGCACACATACATATACACACACACACACACAGCCGCGGCGCATTCTGGCGCGGGTCAGAAGAAAAGAGGAATGGAGTCGGTTTGGCCGTGGCGGTTCTTGGACCCGGCGTTAATGGCAGAATCATGACACCGAAGCGACGGTGCGCAACGTGACCGGGCATGCAGCCGTGGAATCTGGGTTAACGGTTTCTACGTTTCCACGTTCCATCGTCGCGCCCTCGGTAACATTAAATTCCGCGGTCCCCGCTCCCCGGCGACGCGGACCGGCGCGGCGTGGCGCGCGGTCGCGGGCCTGCAGAAATTTTCCGTTCTCGATCGCGCGCGATGCCGCGGGTTCAGATGCCATGATATCTCCATTAGGCGTACCGAAATCGACCGGCTGTGTTTCCTGTCGAATAATCGTATATCACTCGAGCCCATGAACCACGCATTTCGGAGCATCAAGCCGCATCTATCCGACTATTCGTGCGTCCTGATTGCCATATAAATAAGCCGAGTTCCGAGCAGCGGATGATTTTGCGCACGTTTCCCCGTAGCGCATTGTAAGAACTCTCTTAACTCGGCTCGTTAACTTAAATAAGCGAGCACGAAATATTTTTGCTCCCGTATAGCATTATCACTGTTATTATTTCCATTTTGTCGCAGGAGTTTGGCCGAATTTCCATTGCGCGGAAATTTCGTTTCATTCACCGATAAAAGCGAGACTTTTAGCTCTTTTCGCGCGAAATTAGCGACGGTCACGGTAGAACGAGTTAGGACAATGCTGTAAGAGACAATCGCTAATAATTTCGGAAATTTTTCCCTTACATTCAGCGCCGATACAATGGAGGGCGCGCAGGGTAATTACGTTGTAGCACGTCATCGGTGGACGGCCAGCTTGTACTTTAAATAGCGTCTAATGCAGGTGGCGAGACTTCCGCGCCGTCTCACGAAGGAAGTTCGCGGGCGCATTTACGGTCAGAAGCTACGTTAACGACGCGCTCAATGAACAATGAGTAATGTTCGTTCGGTACCCTCACCCCCCCCCCGCCTTTCTCCCCTCCCCCCGTTTACATCGGTCTCTCCGCGCTACGCGCGCGGGGCTCTTATTTGCGGAGCAAACTGCGCGCAGTACGTCAGGCCGATTAATCTCGAATGATGAACGGCACCTTCGCACGCAGCCGTCACGGGAAATGGTGACGAATCAATGGTTTATCGGGGCGGCTTTCCCGCGGCGCGAATTCGCGGCCGATCGACGAGATACTGCGGGGATCGATCCCCCAAAAGCGAGCTTTTAGAAGCCGCATTATTCTTTAAATGATTCACCGGAATAATTGCTATAGACCATTAGCGTTCGTCGGGTGCAAATTGCAGCGATTTTAATAATGCAGCGGAGTTTATCTTCAATTATTCTCCGGCTGCCTTCGTCGTTGCAATTTCGCAGCTTCAGCTCGGCGCAAAGGGGACGTGCGCAAGTTTTTTTTCTCTCCCTCGTAATTTTTATTATTCAATTCGCGTCCGTCGAACGCGCTCTTGGAATATAGGTCCGCTGGAACGAGCCGCCATGTTGAATTCATTTGCGGCACGCGCGTCACGTTAACTTCCTTGTTTCGCCGTCAATGAAGACCAGAATTTTGGCAAAGCGTAACGAACATCGGGCGTCGCGCCATTAAATTAACTCCTTTACTTAATCCCGCACTTAATCAAAACTTTACATATTTCAATTTTTTTTTTAAAAGAAAACAAAATTGTCTATCACCTTTTCTTAGATGGTGCTTTCATCGTTAAATATTCCAACAACTAATTTTACAAATTGAACTTTATTGGAATAAAATTCCACTGGAATAAAAATCAAAACTGAAAGAATAACGGAAATTGATTCTTTCTTTAAATCTGAATTTAAAAAAAGTCAATATCATATAATAATCGAAAATAATTTTACAGAATGTAACATGCATAAGCCCTGTATGTTCTGGATACTCTGTAATGATAAGACTAATTGCCCGAAACTGGTTTGTATCGAGAACGATATGCTCAACACAAAGGGGTAAATACACCGACGTAACGTAGTGTGCGCATTTCTGCAGGGGTGCATAATCACGCATGACGCACGTGTAACGCGAGGATGGATCGGTGGTTTTTGTCACCCCCGTAGCGTCACGAGTACACGAGTGCGCGGGGTGTGGGGAAGCGGAAAAGCACATTGTTGCAAAAGCCTTTCGTCATTCTCGAGATAAAAAAAAAAGTTGTTTGCGGTACTTATCAAGGAAAGCGCAGGGAGATATTGATTTTCTACGTATGGCCGTTGAATGCGAAAGTATACAGGATGACGGACAGTGTATTGGACGTGACGTGTATCATCGCCTCTTATTTACAGACTCCATCATAAATCATTAATATTGATTTTTCAATCTTACAAAATAATTGTGAAATGTTTAAGCGCAAATTAAACATCAGGTGCGAAAATAATAGAATGCAAATGCTTCATTTCATTCACTTCTGATATTTTCAAGTGCGCGATACTTTTAATTATCGAATTGCAATTTAAAGCTTAATTAATGCCAAAGTGTTCAACAAAAGTAATAAAATATCGCAATTCCACGTTTATAATAATTAAGAAAGCAATCAATTGAATGGAGAATGAAGTAAATTTACGATAAAATTTTCGTGTCGATCATTGTTCTGTACAACCGCTGTTATATTCACGCCGGATTTGGTATAGCGTTGGCCGTATGAATAGCAGCCAAGAGAGTCGACGGCGCGACCCGCGCCTCTTAATTCATTTGATTATCTTAATGTAGAGTTGTGGACCACGGGCTTAGGTATAGCCGTACGAACTTGGCCCCCGGGTTATCTTCATTCACGCGATTTCAGTGCAGTACTCCTGCGTAGATTTAGCAATCTCATTATCCCAGAATCTAACTATCGTTGGCAGTCCTCATTACACGTATCCATTATTATTATTACTATTATTTTAAACGGTACAGCACGCAAATACGAAGAGAAGTAACGCTACGCTGTTTTACCAAATAATCTAAATAATCTGGCGGTTCGATAATTACGCGTCAAAATACAGTCTGTTAAAATTCAACGCATTTCAGTGTCTCATATTAAATACGTAGAATTCGCATGTAGCGATTCTCCGGTCCGCAAAATGACTGCCTGATGTACGCTTTGCGCTCTAATTGAGCGAAGACGACCCCGTCTTCTCGTTGGCTCCATTTAGAAGCACGACGTCGCGGATGGCAACATTAAATCTTTCGCGGAAAGAGGCGAATGCGGCGTCGGGGAGGGTGCGGGATGCCTCAAATTTCGGGGAAGGACGTGTCTCCGGGGCGGGCTGTCGCGCGCTGATAAAGCGTTAGGAATCATCAGGCGTATTGTGCTTACGCACGCTCGTAAATAACCCGAGTTACTTACGGTCGCCAGACCGAAAATACCGCCGCGCCAGGGAACTCGCAGGCCCCATTACACGGCCGACCAGGCTGGCTCCTGCGATTCCGAGACAGTTTAATGCCGAGGGGTGCGGCTGCTGGTGCACGATGGTGGCCGGGGGTGGCCAAGGACGGCGAGGAGGAACGACGACGGGTGGGAAGAGGAGGGGTGAAAGAGAGGGAGAGATCCCGGGGTTTAAGCAACAACGAACGACGAGGGGCACCGAATGGCGGTCACTTGTTAATGTTATGTTCGAAGCCCTTTGGAGCTGGAGGGCTGCGTCGCGACCCAAGTTCGTTCCGAATGTGCTGTAAATTAAATTGATACCCGCTTGTATGCGCGACACCCTCGTCACGTTCTTGCTCCCTAATCTGTCGTGACGCGCGCGCGCGCGTTACATTTGGCTAATTCCAGATCGTTGCGGATCCATATGCGAATCAAGTCGCGTTAATTGAAAGCTCATTCATTGAAACTTATTAACACGTCGACCCTCTGTGTGTCCTTCGTACGTAGATGTCACATTTGCATTGTCTTAAACAGCGCAAGACTTTCATGAAGAATGGAGAGCTTCATGTACCTTCCACTTCGACCATTCAGTTCGCCTATATGCGGATTGTGTAAACGGAGAGGAAGAATAAGGTCGTTGTTCTTTTATATATGAATACGATGGCTGCTTTTATTCGTGTCTCTTTCGCGGTTTAATGCAACGGGGTAAAGATATTGCATTCATCTGGTCCTTCTATTAATTACATTAACTTAATTTAATAGTTATTAATCATGTCAAACTAATTTTCCAACTGCGATACGTCTTAAAATCTCGCTGACTGAAAAGTGAATGAAGTTCGTTAAATTCTATGGGCCCCCTGATATTGCGCATCCATCTTCGTGTCGCGGAGCATCTCGCGAATAGCACATAATGGTTTTTACGGCTTAATAATAAATTTACAAGTTGTTACCCCCGGCCGTATACGATTAATCTTGTCTAACTAGATGACGTTTTAGAAACTCGTGCCCGCGCAGTAAAGATTAATCATCCGTATTCCGACGGTTACGATATGGAAAACTTATATAACCAAAGCATAAGTTTTCAGACAGGACGGTGTGCATCATTCAGGCTACCTATTCTGGAAACAAGACATTTTTCATACCATTTTCTTTTTTAATAACCGAAGACGTCTTATCCGATAAAACTGTAACAGACCGTTATGCCCGAATATACCTATAGACGAAAGTAGTTTATTGATTTTCTACGTTGCTATAAGAACAAAGTTATGGAGCGTTTTTATTTCTGTTTCTATTCCTCGCAAGAACCAAGAGATTAAATTAAATTTTCCTTAAGAGGCTAATAAGCGTATAGTTATGAACCTATTATTATTCGCGCAAGTTAATGAGAGCGAGTAATCGACGAACAATCAAATCTACAATTGTTTTTGCATTCAATTTATGTCAATCTTTATTACAGCATGAATGAGCACTAGTGAACCGTATGCATTATTAGTTAATGTTGACGAACGCGGAGTAAACAAGTCCGTTAAAAAGAGATCGCTTTGGAGTACTCTGAAACCGTTTCTTTGTCAAAACGTAGAGAATTTGACGGCTTTATTTTCACAGCCAACGTGAACTGATGCAAAAGCCGACGCTCAAATTGTGCATGAAGCTCACTGGGCACGATTCATCGCGAGAATGATTTTTATGGCGTGCACATGGGTTAGCTAACGGCACGTCCAATATAATTTAGCATATTACATGAAAAGTATAATTTACCATATTATATGAAATTTCATTAACCGTTTTATCGACATGTTTATTTTTCGACGTAGTATACATTTCCGCCGTGAATCTGCGCGTGCCGTCAGTTTAAATTTAAGTTTCGAAAGCTCTCTTTCGCTCTTTTCATTTATTCGCAAACCCGTGCGCGGATCGCGCGTACACACTTGTACACAGGAAATCGCATGTCGAACTTTAAACTCTGACGAATACACGGCGAGGTCGTAAAATTCCTAAGCGTAGGTACATGAACGTTTTTCCGTAGTCGAATTTCGACGATGCCGTTCGGCGCGAAATAATTATTTCGCGCTCGCTCAATCGGCTGCAGCTTAACACTCGACTTGCCCGATCGGTTCCGGTTGATCGCCGGTGCGGGACGCGTCGAATCGATGACCGGCCGTCAACGGATTTGATGCGAGTGTCCGACACAAAGTGCTAATAAAATGTTCGAGCGTGTTAACGACCCGGCTCCTCCTCGCGTCGAGTACGTAGCGCGCGTTTTATTACGAGTATACGTTTTAGTACTTATCGCGCTTTCGTCACGTCCGCGCGCCCGAAAAGTATCGTCGTTGCCGCGACAATTAACGGGCGGGGGTGAGGGGGACTTTTTTTTTATTTCCTCCCCCATCTTTGGGCGCGTTTTGGCGCGTTTCTGTCGCGGCGCACCACGCCCCGCCCGACGTTTTTATCGGCCACATTTTTATTGCCTGCATTACCGTGAACCATCGAGCCGGCGAAAGATGCGCTAGCGCGGAAAATGCGAAAGTGCATTCTGCACGCAACCGGACTACCCCCGGTGATTCTACTGGCAGAATGTCAGAGCTGTCATTTCTTTGTACTATCAATTTAAGAAGGTGGAGAATAAAACGCAGCACAGCTATCGTTCATTATAGTTTTATTCAAGTTTTAAAAGTTAATTTCAATAATTTATACATTATATATATATATATATATATATATATATATAATGTATAAATTATTGAAATTAACTTTTAAAACTTGAATA
>NW_012026854.1:1593275-1605371 GCF_000956235.1 Wasmannia auropunctata
TATATATATATATATATATATACGCGGACGTTTCATATAACTGTTTGAAATAAACTTATCAATCTTAATATCAATATAAATAATACTTTTATTTCAATATTTTATATGACGTTCAAGTAAAGATGTAATCTTTCCAACGTAAATGTCTTCATACGAAGATGTTCGACGATATTTTCGCAATTTACGACGTAAAAATATACGAGACGAGTCTATAGACAATACCTTGCCGTTAATTCTGAAAGAGCGGCGGACAAAAGAATCTTCCCATTCTCCGCTCTGAGCAAAGAAGATACTCAACGAACGTTTCCTCTTAGAGACCAACACTTCCGATCGGCAGCTTCCGACAAAACGAGCCGCTCGTTTTCTGTCATTATCCGCTCCAAGTGGTTATCTTCGGGTCGTTACGACCTCCGAGTAGCGAAGTGGCGGCTTCCGATTTCCGTGCACCTCGATACAGATTCGTTACCGTAATTCGCTAGTTTCGGAGAAGAGCACCGAAAGTCCACCGGCTCTAACGTGACGAGTGTAACCGATTCCGGTTCCCGCCGGGGTTCCCAGGTCGAAAGGATGCGAAATGCGAAAAAAAAGGACGTCGAAAACGAAGTGAGCGGAAGAAGTCGGAATCGTGTGTAAACTGCACAGCGCGGTACGAGAAGAACTTTGTCGAGGAAGCGGATGAACTAATATATACTTACATAACGGCGCGCTATCGTCGTCGTCGTCGTCGTTGCCGTTGTCATTTGCGAGGTTCTCTCTCTCTCGTTACGCCTGTCGAAATTTATCCACGAATTCTCTTTGAGCCAGGCAGTCATTAACGCCGCAACCACCGCAGGCGCTGAGAGACTTGCCTTCCTCTCGCGCCTTCTCCTTTTCGGCGTCTTCCCTGACTCCCTTACATCATCCCCCCTGCTCTTTTCGGCGCGCCCTTCACCCGTCGAAGAAAAGGGTCGCGCACAAATAGGCAACGTTCGGCGCTGTATTGCGATTTTCGGGCTCACAGGCCCGCAGACGGAGGGGGCACCGTCGCGGGGTTGCGCGTTGACCCGATGTAATTAATACTCGATGAGCCGGGTGGTAATCTTAGCGCCCTTCGCGTCATCCTTGCTACGCCCCTCCTCCCACTCGCACACGGATTTCTCCTGGCTATATTGGCCTTCTGGATTTATGGTCGCGCCGCGCGATTGCTTTTGCGGATCTGTATTAGTCCAGTGGCCCCGCCGCGGCGCCGGTGGTGCGCGATAGCTTCATCGGAATGAAAGTTTGGTTACAAGGCCCATCTGTGCGCTTCACCGAATTAGGTGCCAATGGAAAAAATTAATACATCGACCGGAGAAAATAAGTCATTTTTTTTTCATTAAGATCCTTCGACAGTCACACATTGCAAAATGAACAAGTATCGCTGGAAAAATAATTTTATTATTGTTGCTCTAGAACTCTTTTATACTGTTTCGCCATTTGCGCTTTTCGCTTCATATACGTCCTTACAATTTAAATTGTGCATACGTTTCTTTACCCGCAACGCGGTTAGCCCCGGTGATCGTTACATTATTCCTCGGAAAAGAAAGCCAATTTTGTTGCGAAACTAATCTACCGTTATTTTTCCCCGTCCCTGTTACTTCCCACGCAACGCTCAACGAAATAAGAATCGCTTTCCAAGGATCGCCGTGGTCGAGTAGCGGGTCGTGTAATGGCAACAATAATTGCGGAGTAATATTAGCGTCGAACGACCCACGTAAAAATGATTTGTAGATTCTAAACGCGACCTCACCCCAGACCAATCGAGCACGGCCTTCTTGTTGCCCGCTGAACATGATTGAGCTGAAACGCGATTACGATTGTACGGGCGTGCATTCGGCGTAATTGTTTCTCCCCGCAATCTCGGGGGCGAATCCCATTGTTCGTCGAGGGGGGGGGGAGGGGGAGGGTCCGACGCGGCCCCCAGCTACAACGGCGCGGCGCCGCCGTTGCGTATCGTGCGAATCCGCAACTCGCGGTAAATAACAAATGGGCCACGTCCACCGCGGTAACCATGATCCATGGGCAACGGGCCGGGGCGGGTGGCGGTCGCGGGCTGGAAGCGCGATAATGCCGCTGAGCGGAGCCGCGTTGGTGCGCGGCGCCATTTGATCCGCGACGGAAGAACGCGCTCTTGCACGGCGGAACCTGGTGTGTGCTTCGCAGGAACGGGTGAATTCAACTCGACCCGAGCGAGGCGGAAACCTTGGTGCTTTGCTACAACAATGCGCCAACAGTAGATATGATTCGGCGAGCTTGCACGCGAGCGTAAAAGCGGTATTTTCTCTCTTTTCATGCGTTTTATGAGTTTAAAGGATTCGAAATTCTTGATTTTCTGCAATTATAGCGATCGCGAATTCCACGAGCTAGACATCTTAAAGTAACAAAAATGTACGTAACTTATAAGAGATAAATAAATTGTCAGCAACGATTGAACTATGCAGCAGTGCATTTTTCGATTAATCTGAATGATTTTTTTTTTTTTTTTTTCGAAACACATTTTCATATTTTTTCTTCCAATTATTTTAGATATTCTGATATTCTGTTTGTAATAAAAAATTTTTTCGTAATAGATTTTTCAAACAGTTGTAGCTTTAAAAATATAATATTTATACTTTACATTGACATTGTGCCGTTAATGTGTAAAAATACGCGTAAAAGCATACTATTAAAACTATTATTAGCTAATTTAGCACACTTATGGTACAATTAATATTTTATGTAGCGCTGAATAAAAAACGGACAGCACGCTATTAAAATGAATGTGATTTTATATTGAAACGTAAAAGTCTCCTAGAAGAATAGTCTGATATTTTCACGCATCATTAATATCTAAAATAAATTCTGCTATGCACACTAATCAACATTTCAATTCTGTGAACGATTCTTAGATATTTAAGTAAAATTTAAGAAATGCATAAAATACTCGCGTTGTTCGAGGTTACGCTAAGAGCCGTATTCCGTACAAGTCAATTGGCATTCTCATATTCTGAATAGCTACGGCAAACGGCTCTCGTTAAAGTTTGATCGATGTGAACTATGGTGACCCGTAAGAGAGCTGCGAGAACGTAGCCAACCAAGCGCGGTGAGCGAAAATCTTCTCGCGTGCTGGAAACCCGTTTTATTCCCTCGCCCAGCGTCGCGGGCGACGCCGGGCGCTGCGCAAGCGGGCACATATCTCCATGCTCCGGCTCGGGCCGAATCTGAATCAAGCCAATTTCAATGGTAGAGGAAAATGGTCCTCGATTCCCCTTTGAGTGCCCGACTTTAAATTTTCGATGCAATCTGCGAAGCGTCGCCGCGGATGGGAAGGTCGTCGTCGGCGCGCGCGCGCGCGCGCGCGCACGAAAGAGAGTCGACTCCTATATATTTCAAGATCTATAGGATGCGCGCAGTTTTGCATCTAATGCGACGACGATGCAACGGGAATGTGGCGTTGAAACAAGAAATCCGAGAAATGTACTTCCGAGCGACGGAAATTCCCGTCGCCTGAACCCCCGGTCTCTGTGAGCGCGCGCGCGCGAGCGAGCGTATTTCCTTTTAAACAATTCCTCTTTACGATGCGCTGGACGGACGCGAACTTGTATGACGATTCATACACGGATTGCGCGCTCCGCTTTCGCGGCGCTTTCCCGTCGCTTTATTCGCGTTCGCGCATACACGTGTAACTTAATAGAACACATTCTGTAATTCACTCTCGAGACTATTTCAGCATGCGCCGCTATCGGCTTATGCACGGCTGTGTCTATACGATCATATCGGATTTCCGTAATTCCATACCGAGCTGTCATATGGCAACATCGGAGCTGAACTTAGAAAATCCTCTCGAGGGACGGCGAATTCATGGAGGAGGGAACATCGACACATTTTCAATTTAATGCGAAATATAAAATTCGGATAAGAACGGTAATTCGGCTAACTTAACTGGCTACATTTTTTACCTTAATTAAAGACAGGAAATCGTATCGTTTCCATTCGGAAAATCGGACGAAATGGCAGGAAATTGTCTGCAATTTAAAACGCCCATATGCTATGAGCGCGAGATGACGAAACTTCTCCCGTGTCTCGAGAGGCAATAAAAAGTTACGTTAGCGTACGAATTAACAAAACATACAACGCGAGTACACATAGCTTCTGTTGAAGGATTGCAGACAAATAACATGACCTTATCCGCTGTCTTAGTAAGCAGAGATCAGCATAACAATTTCGTCTCCATCATCGTGCCTTTACAAGGTTCGCGACTCCGACGGGAGAGGTACGCGTGGAGATAAAAATATCTCTCCGTCGAGAGAAAGCTCGCCTGGGCATGAATAATTCAAACGCACTTCCTAGATAGCCATGTGACAATCGGGAAAAAGGACAGTCAATCGTTCGCTTTATCCGTCCTTTCCGTGCAGTACTTTCGCGTGCCATCACAACGACGACGATGACGACGACGACGACGACGACGACGTCGTCGTCGTCGTCGTCTCGATCGCGAGGTGGAAACGTTTCCATAGCCGCCGCGGTGTTACGACCGTAAAATTGTTCGATGAATTTCCGGCGATCGCGCGCGTGAACCTAATATACGAACATAATTCGATAGGTACTCGGCTTCCGCGGGCGAATATACATATATTATGTACAAGTATTACGTAGGCCTTGGCGACGGGGGGGGGAGGGGGGGAGGGAAGGGAGGAGGGCGAAAAGGGAAGAAAAAAAGGAAAAACGAAAAGGAAAGTGGGGAAGGCAGAGTCGGTTGCGTCGCGAGCAGCCCCGTGCGCAGGAAGCACATAACAAAAGAACAAGGGAAGGCTGCCCACAATGAATAATGGATAGACGAAATATGCTGAACCTCCGCGTATATATATATAGAACGTGCTTTCCGCCTGGATCCTTCCGCCTGCTCTACTCGCGAGCGCGCTCGCGAAGGTAGGGGGGAAATAAAAGATAAGGAACAACATGTTGCCGCGGTAAGCTACTCCTTTCAACCCTCCGGTCGTAAAAAGTAAACGTCGGGTGTGAAATCTCATCCACACCCGGAGCTTCGTGACGTTAGAATGTCTATACACACACACACACACACCCATATATATATATATATATATATATACACACATACACACACATATATATCCGTGGTAAATATAATATGTGCGTTCGCCGCGGGAACTCGTAAGAGGAAACTAAATTATCGCGGGGGCCGCGCGTACGCGGCATTCGCGCAATAGATATTCCCGGGCTACGGGCGTAGCCCTGAGAGAGAGAGAGAGAGAGAGAGAGTTACGAGCGGCGGGCTACTTACTTTAATAATGTATAATTAGAGAACCCAAATGCATTTCGTTATATGTAAATATTATCAGGGACTTGGCAGTCGCGTGCTTTACGCGCGGCTGTGGTCGAAGCTCCTCTCCGCGCTCCGTTTAATATGTATTTCTCCCCCCTTCGTTCGTGTGCTTAAGAACACCCCAAGGCTGACTGCATCTACATTTTACACACACGTATGAAAAAAATGACGATTAGAATTGCCGAAACGATTTTTTTCCGGAATCGATATGTATGTGCGTTGCTACATGCATTATATATAATTCATAGAAAAATTCGACATATTTATATTACGCTAAAGGAACAGTTTTACGAATTAACTTTAGCATACAATACATAAAATTTATAAAAATATGAAAATGACAAGCATACATACATGCATTTTTAACGAGAGATTTTACATTAGAATAATATATACATATTAACTTTTCTCGATTGATGTGCTGCGTGATTTTTTTTTTAATATCAAACGTATTATATTAAAGTTTCGAAAAATAAAAATTTGTGTAACGTGTCCATGATTTTTCGCTAAGTTAAAAGAAAAATTAATATTTTCTTTTGCAACGAAATAATGTATATATTAATCAATCAATCAAGTTACAGCGTTGTCTTGTGATTAAACATCAAACTACTTTTTGAGCATCGAAATTATTCTAGTAAGTTAATTCCTCTCTCTTCTCTCTCTCTCTCTCTCTCTCTTTCCGCGCTTTTCTTTGTGCTTATGTAAATGCGCTTATGTGCAACGTAATGCGCGTACGCGGGCCGGAAGAAACGTATTAAAAGGGCGATTCTCGCGCAGCCCGACACTGCGGATTAGCGACGGCGACTGACTTCGCGTGGATGCGGAAAAGCCGCCAACGCGACGTAAGCGCGATGTCGCGCTGCTTACTTTCCGCGCTTTCTTCGGTGCAACCAGCGTTGCGGCGTTTCGTTTAAGCTTGCCGTATTTGTTGCTCGTTCCCACTTTTCCGCATTTACGTCCGTTCTCCCGTCTCGCAACGAAAACCGAAGGACCGACAGACAGGCAGACTTTGTATAAGTGGACTGCTAATTAAGTAATTATTCTCCACTCTCCGCCCCGATATTCTTCGCCGGCAATGACGCCTTTTGCAAAGCAAATAAGAATAATAAAATAACCGGCAACAATATCGAAGCGCGATGAATGATAGATGGAAAACGTAAAAGTGAGAAAGAGCGAGAAGACACGCGCGGAAGTGCAAAGCGCAAGAAAACAGAGAGAGAGAGAGAGAGAGAGAGAGAGAGAGAGAGAGAGAGAGAGAGAGAGAGAGAGAGAGAGAGAGAGAGAGAGAGAGAGAGAGAGGGGACAGAAAAAGGAAGGAAGAAAAAGAGAAGAATTGGAAACGGGTGGCAAAAAATAAGAGCGTAGGCGGGACGAAACGGTGAAATAAAAGGATTTGCGCTTTATAATCGTGAGACTGTCTGGCCACGATGAATGAGCGGGCCGTTTAAAAAAGATTGGATCTGCTGGACGGCTGGTGGGCTGGCAGCGTGCCTACCGTTTCCACTTGTCTCTCTCCCGTTCCTCCCGTCCCGTACCGCCCATCCCGCCGTCTTCGTCGCAGCCGCGACCGTCGCGCTGACGACTTTGTTCGCGTATTAATGGATAAACGGATTCGATTTCGAGCCAATGAACTCGACGCGATCGAAACGCGAACTCGATCGGTGGAATCGTCACTTTTTATATATCGCGTTCCTTTTATCGTCGTGCCATGCATATTCGCCCATTCGTTACGGTTACACGTATAGACCCAGTGCTGATGAAAGTCCAATACGAGACAATTTTTAATGCCGCGTAATCCTTCTGCGGTTTCTCTCTCCCGCCAGAATGTTCTCGAATAAATAACAGAGCGAAGTGATTTGGCGTCAAATAGTTTCTCGATTTCAGTACGATTTAACGACGACCGAAAATACTGACCAACAATACTCTTTACACTCGTTTTATTGTTTAATTGTGCATTTGTGCAATTTATAAATATCAGTTTAATGACAATAAAAATTGTCACAATATCGATTTATCGATTTATCTTAATTTCGTTAAAAATGACATACCTATATAGCTATTTAATGACAAGTATTAGTAACTTTCATTATTTTAAATAAAAAGTAAGCTAATAAAATATTAATTCAAAAAGAGTGTGCAATCGATTAATTAATAAAAGATTAATATCTGCGAGACCTATAAAATCTCGTAGCACTCACAGTAAATTGGACATTGTAAAGGAACGGGAACGTAAAGAGGAAAAAAAGGCAATCTAACTCGAGAGAAATAGCACACTTATCGTCAACATTGGTCATTCTCCGTTCCGGAAAGGTTCAACGAAGAGCCCTTTGCAACAGCATCGGTATCGTATCTGAAAGCAGCCTTTGAAGCCATTTCAAAGATGCTTCTCTCCGCTCCGAGCAATACGAGAGTGATAAAAAAAAAAAAGAATTCTAGGTGTGCAGCACCGTTAAATTCGTTGACGGCGCTCGGTCGCACTTGAGTGTCATGTGTTTCCGTTGAACGGAGAAACGGACGTCCCCCTTCGCTCCCTCCCTCCTCCTCCTGAAATCCTTCGCTTACGAGTACGTGATAGATGCGTTTGACGTGAATCGCCCCGACGGCCTCGCCGTCGAAAGCGCGATAACGGGGCTTCTCGTTTTTCACTCCGAGGGAAGCCGGTTGCTTCCGTTCCGTATGATCGACGTATCTTTAAATCATAGCGCCGCGCGGTATCTCGGCGAGGCGGTATTCTTGCCGAGGGATAAGCTGCTGAGATTACAAGTCGATTAACGGGTTAATTTCTAAAGTAGCGGATCTTACTTTCCGTCGCGCAATCGCCGCGCGTTTTCCCGCGGCGCGGCATGAGGGAGAGATCACACGATCGTATCTCATTTGAAATAACAGGAGCGGCCACTTTCTCCGCCTTATCTAAAGCAAAAACACAGCGGCCCGGAGTAACGAATGTACAAATTTGTATTCGAGAGATTACTCTCTATTCGGGTAATTGAATAAAATTGGAATATTATCTCGCGTTGAAATCTCGACGGGCAGCGACGAGAGCGGCGCGTCGCTCGCGGGGGTGTCGTCTATTGAATATCTTGTGCCACGCGCGTTCCGGAGGAAAGCACAGAGAGGAGAGGAAGAGCTTGGTAGCACTTGAACCCTGGCACCGGCCAGACTCCCTGTTTGCCGACACGGTGGTAATTACTGATACCGCTTTAACGCCTGCGCCGTGTCCGTGTCTCGGGGCCCGGAGCCATCACGGCGCCAGGACGTACCGCAGCCTGTTTATACAGAAAGCGGAAACTTCATCGTATACCCGTGGACCACCCACACACGCTTAGCACCGAGACCACCGTCGTGCGTGCTAACACCACCGAACGCAGCCGAAGCAAACGGATACGAGACACTCCGTCGCACGAATTATAAGCGTAACGTGGTGTGTCATCAGTCATACGAAACTCGACACCCGCCCACACTATCAAAATTATGGCCATGCAGACGATTTCATCATTGAATGCATCATCGACCAGCTAAAAATAATCGTGTCATCATGAGAGGATAATTAATTTGATATGCACGTTGATTTTTATTTTAAAGACGAATTAAAACGTACGTCTAGTTGTTACATTTGGTGTGACAATTATTAATTCTATTTTTTTTGACAGCTGCATTTTTGCAATAAGAAAATAAAGAAATGAATAAATAAGTCATTTTTCAATGTTAAAATTATTAACGTGAAGAAGAGCTATAAAAAAATGTTATCAATTTGTTGTATATAAATTATTAAAATTGTATATAAATTATTAAATGGAATTAATTTGTAGCCTTAAATCATATTCCGTTTGCCCTCAGTGTTTTTGTGGAAAATAGAAATACTTCGATAAACTATGTAAATAACTTCAATCAACAAAGGTTTTCCAAAGACACGTGCAAGTTTGCTCGAGTTTGCCGGGCGATCGGCAGCGCAAAGCAATCGGAATGACACGAATCGAAATAGCGAAGCTCGTGTACAGACAGCGGGAGGGAAAGAACACGAAGAGGGAGGGAGACGGTAAATAGCGAATGCGGCCCGTCGTGGATAATCGAACGTAGCGGGGACCCTTCTGAATCATCAGCGGCGTTGCTTCTAATTTGTACCCCTCGACCCGCAAATAGGGGGAGGCTAAATAAACATTGACTGAGCTGACAGGTTCGGAGGAGGCGAAGAAGTGTGGAGGTGGAGCGAGCGCAATCACAGCGGTGAGATTCGGTCTGAAGGAAGAAAGTTTATCCGGTGCCCAATCAGGACACTACGGTCTGTACTACCAATAGATCACAATACAAATATACGTTTCCCATCTCGGGAAATTACTATCCGATCGTTTCTCCCTTAAAATTTTAGACAGTTTATATAATGAATATTAAAATAATAAAAAATTCATAACGAGACTCAGTGTACTGACTTTCCATTGAATTATTAGTAAGTATACGGTATAGTAGGTATATGGCAGCAATAATAATTGTTTTATTGTTGTTGATCGTACAATTTCTATTGATCGTCAAATCTCTAGAAAATTTGCACTTTCATTATCCATTTTTTAAATGCAATTTCTGAACTCAATTTATATTTCATCGATAATAATTTAGTAAAATATTGAAACATAATTTCTACCATGTATTATTTATAATACTTTTTCATTATATAAAATAAATTTGACTCAAATAAGAATAAACAATTAAAGCAAGTAATTGTTCATGTAATAAACATAAAGTAAATTTTTTTAAATGCAAAGATGACACTGACAATAAGTTTAAATTGAATACGGTCTAAAGAAATAATGTAAAATTAATTAAGGAATCTGCTCTTTGTATTCTCTCGAATGGTATTCTCGTAAACTTTCATGAGCGTCCTATAGAAATTGGAAAACGAGGTGTCTTTAAAAGTAAACGGTCCGCGCCAAATTTTAGCGAAGATTTCGTATACGATATACAATTACGTCGAACGCGTTTAAGCTCTCTCAGAGTATATTGTCACGATTAGCCAAATGGATTCGATCGCAAATGTAACCCATGCTCCGCGTAATGAACACATTCGGTTTAGTCGTTCGCGAGAGGTTTGCGAGTGCACGGCGACGCTGTTGCGCGCATTGCCGATCGGCATGACGCGGTCGTTTAAATACAATTACAAGCCGTTCCGCATCGAGGGTCGCGCGCGCGGGTCACAGCACCGCGCCGCGCCGGGAACGCGACGGTGTTATTAAAGCGAGAACGGAATGAGAGCCGGCGCGCGTTCCCGCCTCACTCGGTCGGGGGATTTCTTGAATTTCTCCGGATTAATTCTTACGGCGAAGGGGGGCTTCGGACGAGGCTCTAAGGTAAGTCGTCGCTTCTGCGCACCGAGCTCTTATCCATTCCGACGGTCATTACATTTGCATCCGCGTCGTCCCGGTGGCTACGCCCGGCTTGGCGTCGCTGAACTTATTTGGGACACAAAACACGCCCCGGCAACCCCGACCGGCTCAAAACTGAAATTATTCAATTAGCTTAAAATCCCGGTAGCGACCACGAGTGGCCTCATTAAAGACCGGGCTAAGAGGATTTCTCCGTGAAGTAGGTTGGTACGAAAAGCCCCGAAAGCGCCAGGTAGCGCCGCGAGCGCGGCGATCGCTGCAGTGACCTGTCTGCGGCGGGCAAGATTGGCAGCGAGCGCTATAAAATCGCTGGCATTGAGCTCTACGAAGACAGCACTTCTGGCCATTCTGTTTCTCAATTGTTCTGCTTCCCAGAGAAAAGGTGGATGGAATGGAAGGTCAAAGGTAGATAATGCAGTAGCGTCTTACTGAATCATTGAATACATAGTAAGCTTCATATACAATAAGCTTCTTCGTCTGGCGCGCACGATACGTTTTCCGAGATAATCAACGCTGGGAAACTTACAACAGTGAATAATTTATATACAATTAGAAACTTGAAATTTTCGTCTCTTCAATGACAGAAGAATAATGAATTTCTATCTAAAAATAGATTAATCTGTTCTCGTGTCTCTTACGATAAACTTATTAACAATTAATGATAATATTAATTAATCAACACATAACTAAAAAATTTCTTTTAGGAACAGTAAATTATGTTCCATCGATCGTTATTTTTTAAATGAATCTTGATAATTCTTCAATTAACTTCACCATTGCAAGAATCGTTATTTACACAGAGGAATCTAATAAATGCGACACTCTAGAAATACAGAGGAATTATATGGAAGTTATGTTCATATCCACGTACATCTATTTTCATTGTCTACGCTGCTTTCTGCGGATGATTGCGGTATCACAGATCCCACTGCTTACTCTAATATGAGCCTGCAATAGCGCATAAATAGCTCCGGCTTCAGGCGTAGTCCTCTTACTGACCCCGCTCGCCTCAACCCCGGCAGTGAGATCCGGGTATACCGTCTGCGGTAACTGCCGCCCGTAGTTCCGGGATTCCTTATGTAAATGGTTATCACAATAGCTGCAAAACGAGAGCAGAAGGAACGAGATGGAGGGAAAGAGAGAGAGAGAGAGAGAGAGAGAGAGAGGTAGGGAGAAAGAGAAAGAAAAGAAGGTAACGGGGCTGTGTGGGGGAGAAGGCAGGCGATAGAGAGCAGGGATGGCCGATAAGGACTCGCTGTCGAGCTTTCTCAAGTCGTCCGCCTACCATGAGAACTACGGCGCCGCTATCGCAAACTCCGTGTAAAGGGTGCAGTTAAACTTTATTGGCTACGGCAATAGTACAGCGGGAGGGGGGGGGGA
>NW_012026854.1:1605391-1642626 GCF_000956235.1 Wasmannia auropunctata
GAGGAGGCAGCCGGGGCACGCGATTCTGCGAAAAGATTCGCGGCCGTAAGAAGTAGCGCACGACAGGCGAACCGTGTCGCGGGGCAAGATCTCGAAAACGAACGCTCGCAATCTAACGGGCTCGCCTAACAGTCACGTTTGAATCTTGAAATTCATATATAAGTGAGGGCTCGCCCATATGCGGTCGGAAACGTGCGTCGTGATATCGAATGAGAAAATGTGAATTGCAACGCGGTGTATTGTTAGTGTATATAGCGTATTCAGGATCTCGCATCCTGTTTTCCATCCATAGATTCCGTGACCAATTTAAAATTGACTCTTCCCCGGGAAAATTTGTTTCGGTCAGCTACATTCGATTTTTTTATATTAAATTTTCTATTAGAAAAAAGAAGAGAAAACCCGGCTGGAAATTAAAAATTAAAAATATATAATTGAATTATTTATTCGCATTTTTTAAATTAATTTAAAATAAAAAGTGCTAGAAAGTTGCTAAAGCTTCAATTATTCTTATATATATATATATATATTTCCTCCTTTAAATAATACTTACATTTATCGCAATAAAATGAATAATCACACTCGCACACAAAAAGAAGCGTGAATTGTGGTTTTATATAAGCAACCGTCGCCGTTTTGGCTTGCTTGAAGAGATGCGTAAGCATAACAGACGACTCTTTATTTAAAGCACAATATACGTTAATGTCAGTTTAAAATGTCTGTATATAAAGTGTAATTAAGCGTGGATGCCATTTTCGTACACAAATTTCCGATATGTACGTTCGCGAGCAACAAATTGTTAGCTCGCCACTAAAATCGGATTCCACCGAACAGGTTCACACGGACGGCAACACGCAAATGGCGAACAAACTAATTGGCTACGTACCTGCGATTAAATAAAGTGCATACCGCGGCAATAGCCAATAACACGTTTTCCTCGCGCATTTCATCGGACGAGTATATTTTCTACAAATAAAAAGGTCGAATACTTTTCCGCGAATGCAATTTCGCGCGGATGCAATTCTGGCGGCAATGCCGGCGACCTTTGGCGTTCGATGGGATTACCGGGGGTGTTGAGAGAGCAACTATTTGCAGTTTGGCCAGACGAGTGACCATTTCAATTAACATTATTCGCACGTCTTCCGCGCCGAAAGCTCCGCCGACCGGTTTTCAAATTGAAAGGGCGCTGCGGGAGAACATTAAACCTGTCCCCTCCCCACGCTGCGGACACCGTTTAAAAAAGAAAAGCGTTCGAATTTATACGGAAATGTTTAGTTTTCAAATATTCTACGGCGCAAACGCGGCGCAGAATGCTAACACACTGTTTACTGTGGGATGCATCCATAAGAAAAATAATAGAGCCGAAAGGAAGTTACACACATGTCGAAAAACAATCCATTTCGTGTTTATTAATAGGAATGTCACGTTTCACTGCAGGTTACGCCGTGTTTTTTCATGATAACGTAATTTTCATCGTAAAAAGACAATTATGCGAATGTACGTTTAGAGCTCACGGTCTTTAAACCGTGACATTAATCGCATGCGAGCTCTGAGAAATGTACTTGTAATTAACGTAGAAACGCTGCATGCGCCATTGCGCAACGTATGTATATATATGTATTCGTAACTTACTCTTTGAGACAAACAATGAGAGAAATGCTTAATTAACATAATCAACCACATTGGACAGTATCTTTTCGCGCAATTTAATCGCGTTAAAAACCAATTATTTATTTCATAAATTACAGCATAATTTTCTATTTTCATAAAATATTTCGCAACGATTATTTCATTAATTACAATGTCATTTCCTATTTTCTCACTTTTAAAACGTGCGTCCGGCGTGTAAAATATAAAAATGCTGTAAGGTATACTTAACGAAATTTTAGTAGAGTACCTTTTCAAGTCTTTTACGACTTAGTAAAGCCTTTATTATAAAAAATTCATGGAAAGACCCGTGAAACAGATTTCACACTGTGCGGACAGGTTACAGTTAACTTGTTCAGTTAAGCATAAATTTTCCGACGTTGACCCATCGATTGCAGGATATTTTCGATTTATGGCCGATAAATGCGCGACGAACGGGAAGTATGGTATGGAAACAGATATACAGGCTATCGCAGGGACGATTGCGGGGAAGAGTATCCGTCGGATCTACATGGGATTGAAACAAACTCAAATGTATTCCATTCCGCGGTACGCATAAAAATTCATAAAGAGCGCTCTGCATTATTCAGGATGGCTCGAGTATCAGGCTGTTGGAGGAACGGAATAAAGAGAGGGAGAAGATCATTATAATTTCGGTGGATTCGTGTGTGCCGTCGATATGTTCCTTTAACGGGATACACCGCGATACTTATTCTCGCGTCACATCCTCTCCCACCGTTACGACGGCACGACTTTCGTTCCGCCATCACGATCGATCCGCGACGCGCTAAAGCGAGACGCGTACCTATCGGTCGTCTTGCCGGATGAATCGCTCCGAGCGTCCGATACAGCGAAACCGTGCATGCAACCGGTTAGCGCGACGTACGTAAACGCGGCGGACGAGACGTATAAATTTGTGTACAAATATAACGGGGCGTTTAACATGTTTGGAGATGGCGCGGATTCAAATGCAAATATCGCCTTAAGCGCCGGCTTTTGCGCCAACAGTTACAAATTACCTGTATTCCGCGGCCTTATGATCGTAGCCGTGGCACGAATTATATTCATCGCTTTGGCTGTAGCCCACGCAAAATTGTATTTCTCAACGTTAGCGTTAGCACAATGATTATCGTAACGCAAGAAATTAAGTCGCGATAATTAAATGGCCATTCAACATTTACGTGCTTCCTGTCAGACTCCCGCTATACCTATCTCGTATCTCCTCCGACGTGCGTCTATTCATACATAACAACTCATTTCTTGTTTACAAATATTTGCCATATAATTGGTTCATGTAATTTATTATCGTATATGTATTTAGCTAATATACGCGCCCACGTGGCAATATTGTAATTTGAGGTACATATCGGCCTTTACATAATAATCCAAATAATTTTGCATTGTTTGATTAAAATTATGTCGAAATAACAGCGCACGATAAGAGGAGGATTTAAGCGAGACAATGTTTTTCTATAACATTACAATTTAGTTATTTATTTAATTTTATCAAAACGATAAAATTAAATTCGTGTATGCTAAACTGAAAATCAATTGCAATTTATTAATTCACAGCGATATTCTTTGGATGTCGAAGGATCAATAAACGCCGAAAATTTTTCTATCAATTTTAAGTTCTGTAATTGCACGTGACAACGCTGTAAAAATTCGGCGGTACGGTTTTTTTTATTCGATTGAGCGAATATTTGACGAGCGGACACGTATCCGTCCGGGAGCCGACTTTATTCAAGCAGTGGATATACACACTTACCAATTCAGACACACGTGCGCGCACATTGCACGTCGAATTTCGAATTCCGAATTGACGCGAAATCCCGCCATCGCCGCGATATTTTCCACGAATATCCGTCCATCCACCAATCTGATAGCCAAAGTTTGCTGTCGTCCGGGGATAAAGATCGCAATGTCCCTCCGCGAAGCGAGCGTGACGGACGAGAAAATTGCCATTGATTTTGTCGCAAGCCGCGCACACACGGAGCGCCGGATGTACACGATCGCGAGGGACACCGCGGCGAGTCACGTTCGCTCGTCAAATCTTATCGCGTAAGCGGCCACGATTGAAGGGTGTCTTGTGCGAAAAGGTCGGCGACTTGTGAAAAACGGGAAAGAAAATCAGAATAAGATTGAAGGACGGGCAGGGTGAAAGGAAGAGGGCGCCGGCAATGGTGTGGTGGGATGTGCAAGATCGCGTCAAACCATCGGGCACCGCTTGGAATTCGAAACGAGAGAGAGAGAGGGCGAGGTGAGAACGCGCCGGAATTACATTTTGACGGCGTCGTTTGTCAGGAGTGGCGAGATTATTAGGTTTACGAGTGGCTGGCCTCACAAGCGTCCATCGAGAGACGGATGGCGGTGAAAGAGAGACAACAACGTGCGCGTCGACAGAGGGAAAGAGGATATGTACGGCGGAGGTCGAGGAGGAAACGAACACGAAAAGGGCGAATAGGGCGCGCGGTGAGAGAAACGAGATACCGGAGGAAGGTTTCGCGGAGAGGGAATCTAGCGGTTGGCCAAGCGGATAAGCCATTGAGGGATTTCTCTCTTGCCTTACTTTCCACCATTGACGTCGATTCGAAGCTCCGGAGACGTAAAGCTCCCGGCGGTGCTTCGGAAAGCATCCCTCTCTCCTGTGCCTTCCCTCACCCCCTTTCCTCCCTCGCGCCACCCTTCCTTATCGTGCGCGCTACACGCGAAACGCCTCGCCCCGTGCGATTTTTACGATTTCTGCACGCGCGGATTTGCCGATACGTCAGATACTCGCGAACTCACCCGATTTCGTCGCGGTCGCGACCCGGCGGCGCCGCGGTTACGCCGGCGGGTTTTTTTTAGATGTCTGCGAGATTACTCGATACGCGGCGGGAATAAAAGCGTGCCGTATCGCGACGACGCGGTATTACCCGGCGCCGCTGACAGAACACCTCCCCTGCTGGTGCGCCGCGCGCGTCCTAACGCGAGGAGACCGAAATTGCATTTTTAGCGCGCGACAGTTTTTCCGCGCGCAATTTTATTTCGCAATCGGCAGTAATACCCGGCGTATATTAGCGCGCGAGATAAATAGGACGCGATTCATGCAATATGCAACTTTCATATGCGTTGGTTCACCGGCCGGTCAATTGAATGAGCGATCGCGAGTTTGATCGCAGCTCGTGAGGACTCCGCGTGGCATCGTGAATATTGTATAAGCCGCTGATGAAGTCCATCGTTTCGCCCCATCTAATTTCTGTATTTTAAATAAATCGGCGATCTGGAACGCTACCGCTGGCACACGCAGTAAGCTAGATATACAAACGATTAAATGAACAATGCGTACGTATTGTTAATACACAGTTATACGTATTTCACCTTTTTATCGGAAGTGGTAACGTTTCGTATGTATGAGGAGTTATCTTGAAAATGCAATGTGATGAAAGGGCAACCAAGATTAAAAATTTCTTTTTAACCCGAGCAAATTCAAACCGCCATTGAAGTCTATATCGTCGCTCATAAATATTCCCTGTAATCCGTTGACGCTTCGCGACCTCCACATATCATGATTTCCTCGAATAAGTCGGCGAAGAGAATTTTTCATGTCCGAAGGAAGGGAGGAAGAGGAAGACAGAGAGAGAAAGAGAGAGAGAGAGAGAGGAGGGGGCACGGGATGGTTGTGACGGTGGACGGTGTCACCATGGATCAACGATTTCAACCCCCGGCGGGGGTTTGTCCACGGCGTTCTATCCATTCACTCTCTCCTACGTTCCCGTGAATTTTCTGAAAGCCACGAGGTTAGCTCGCGGTTATAATTCACGCCGTTTCGGGCCACGGTCGACGGCGGGGACGGACGTCCGCGTCGGAATACGACTTCCGTTTACCGCGCGACACGGAACGAGCGAGGGCGAATCGTCGGTATGAGGCGGGGGACAGGGACGAATCGTCGCGCAACCGCGGCCCGACTTTTACACGGCAAGAATGAGCACTCGCGCAATCTTGCGAGGTATAATGCAATTCAGACGGCGGAATGTGAAATTGCTTCGTAGAGACTTATTGCGCTATTATAGCTTAAACCTCCGTCTGTTTCTTCGCCGAAAGCGATCTTCTTTCAGATCTCTCTTCGCGCCGTCCGTCCCCGCAAAGGGGTCATCCACAACCTTTTCGAGAGCCACAGTTTCGAATTGTCGGACGAGGGTCCAACCGCGTGTTCTCGGATACATGGAGTCCTCTGATCTTACCCGAACCGTATAACGAGTATCCGCGTGCTGTCCGCAGTCGTTCCGCAGAGTGGCAGAAGAGTGCAGCTCGGGTCGCGGGAAATACGGCAAGTAGAAAGAGGGGAACACAGAGAGAGAGAGAGAGAGAGAGAGAGAGAGAGAGGAGAGAGACGGGGGAGGGAAACGCTCAAGGAAGTCGAAAAAGAGAGGAATTCCATCGGGGAGAGAACGTCCGGCGGCAGTGAAGAATTCTCTCCCGCTGCTCGCTTTTTCCATGCGACGATAAGACAGCGCAATAAATATTCTCTTCCGCAGGCCCGCTACCGGCGATTCCGCGCGCGAGATAGACGCGGAGTTTGGGAGAAGTAGAGCCGGGGGGGGGGGAAGGGGGCCTCAACGGCGGCGGCGCGGAGCAGATGACCCGAATTGATTTCGTATCGCGAGTCGCCTTTCGCGCCTCGGTGGTCCTCGGCGTTGCTTGAAAGTCAAGCGACGAGCCATACGCGCCCGGTTGTATCATTTGGAGATTGTGGAAATTCAATTACACAGGGCCTTTCTCTTTTCGCTCCCAACCCCCCCTCCCCTCCCGCTCAGCCTGACTCTGTCTCGTTAGTTGATTTCACGGGACGACAAAGCGGAAGGAACAGGGAAATACCGGCCCTGACGATAAGCTCGACGATAACTGGAGGAATTCGGGAAAATTTCTAAATGGAATTTCTGATAAAGACGGAAGCGGGCGCAATGCAGACTCTAGGTATATAACCTAGGGCAAGTACGCCCCGGCCGGAGAGCGAAATCATACTTTTCGGTATTGCTGAAACTATTTCAAGAACGTGGCGTAGAGTAGCGGCCCTCTGCACTTTTTAAACAATTTCAATAATCTCAAAAAGTGACGTTTTCCCTACAGAAAGAATCCCTCTGTGCCGGCTGATTTCAGACCATTTTAATTGCAAAGATTTTTTTTTTTTACGTAAACAAATTTTTTCTTGTGCACCCCCAATTTTAATTCTACCAGGATTGTATCAGTAATTAAACGTGCTCCTCCATCGACATTCGAATTTGGAGAGTAAATGAAGTTTTCCTTCCATCTCCAGTCCCTTATATATAAAGGTTGATGAAGCCGTTACGCGGATCGATTATTAATGAGGTCTGGACTCTGGGCCGTTGTTTGTTAGCGGTCAGTGTCCTTATCCTTGTGCAATAGTGTAATAAATTAAGCCGTGAATACGAGTAATCCTGATAATGCGTTGTTGTACATTATTGATATTACGACAATGAGTTTCGTGCGTGGGAAATACCATCGGCAAAATCCCCCCCATCGGGTTGCTTCGAGTTCGTATAATCCCGCGTATTATGAGAACAGCGCATATTATAGTGCAGGATTTGCGGCTATTTTCTGATCTAAAGCGCTGTTTAATACGAATTGACTTTACTACTGCATTGATTACAAACTTTAGTCGATACACGCCGCGCAGTTGTACAGAGTTCATATTAACGTTCATTACGTAGATCTAGTAGATAACTAATGAAAACTAACAGAGCCGTACGTTAATGTATGTTTTAAGAGTACGTGCAGTATATTTCTTGAAATAAAACACGATTATAAAAACTCCTTTTTTTTTAGAACAACGAGACATTGCTATTTTTACGTTTAAAAATCACTTTGCTCCTTCAAGTGCCGCCTCACTTATTTTAAAGGTCACACAGTTGCCGTTACGTTCCGCGAAATATGTGGACACCAGACAAATATTCCGGCAGAGATAATTCCATCAAAGTAACACGGCGGCGCTCGCGAATTAAATTGCCTGCGTATATTTGCGTACAATGGCGCCGGCTCGGCGAGGGCGTCAGGAAATTTTCGTTTTATAATGATGCAATTAAAGCATAATGCAGCAACGCGCGTATCACATTACGCAAATGCCACGGGTGGATGTCCTGACAGGCGAAAGACGGAGGGGCAGGGGGAGGGGAGGAAGAGGTACGATAAAGGGGGTGCAGCGCGCGGCGCGGCGGCACCGAGTGCGAGCTCAGGCAGGTATATATGGGCGTACACCCATGTGCACAGCACCCGGGTGCTGCAAAAGGGAACACGCGAGGATTAAAGTGGAAGGTTCGTTGAAAATTAACCGTAAACTCAATTAATCCTGAAAGCGACGACGTCGGGCTCGCGTGCATTAGTGCAGGCATTACTAAAAAGTAGCCGTGTTTTCGAATCGGTAGTAGTTTGCGCGACGAACTAAAAATCACACCGATAACGACACGGCCACGCGTGGATAACGTCCGACTGCTCTTGTGTTATTTCGCCCACACGCGAATACGTGATCGAGGATACGTGTCGTTTTTTTCCCCCGACAATATAGTTGAATCGGATGTTTGACAAATGTACTCAACTATTCTCTACAGATTGTTCTTTTTTTTCTACGATATTACATTAGCACCTAATTTGAGTGGAACAACGTACACGGAAATAAAAAGATACATCAAGCAAATTACGATGCCGTTTGCTGCTCAATTTCAAACGTTGTATTGCGATATGCTCTCGCTCGCCGTAAACGCGACAGTCGTTGTAAAAGCGAAGTAAAAACGGAAACGCTCCTTGAAGCGTATCTTGTGATAAAGATTTAATGAAACGCCGCGCGGCGGAAGATAAGAAAGAAAACAAAGACGCGATATCTTTTTCGAGTGATTTAAACATTTAAAATGCCGCCGGCTCGCTGGGTGCAGGCGCGCGAGTGGAGAATCGACAGTAACCAAACAGAGTTGGAAGCGTTTCTCATATTTTATTAGAAGCCTCCCCCACTCTTTACAGGCCGATGCATTTTTAACGGGTATGGCTTTATAAATACAAAACTGCGAGTGAGCGCCTGCAATTCAAGGCGCGAATACCGCCGCCGCCGTTTCTCTTACGGCGGCCGCTATCGCGAGAG
Source organism: Wasmannia auropunctata (assembly GCF_000956235.1). Lineage (NCBI taxonomy): Eukaryota > Metazoa > Arthropoda > Insecta > Hymenoptera > Formicidae > Wasmannia > Wasmannia auropunctata. The sequence continues at coordinate 1,614,165 of NW_012026854.1, forward strand.
CAATATTTAAGCGATAAACACGGGAGAGGCGAGGCGACGGCGTGCAATAATGATCAGGAAATACGATGCCGTGGTATCGTCGAAACACGCACCTGTTTCGAGTTCCCCGTTTGTAAGCTACGCGGTGTCTAGATCGCTTATTATCTCATAAGGGGATCGTCTTTTAAGTACGTCGTTGTTTAACCTTTATCTGGATAACTGGGGCCCCGGATGCTTTGACATAGGTATATCGCGCAAAGAGCTGATACAAACGAACCGGATACCTTGCCGGTTATACTTCGGATCGCGGCTTCGTAGAAAATTCATATCATATATGCATCAGACTATTAATTCTATATAAAATAGAGTTTTAGTGCACATAGCTATTATGTTTTCTTTATCATACTTAATTTCCTTTGCCATTTGATATCCTCCAATTCGCTTAAAGTATCGTATAAAGTATAAGCCGGTCATGTCAGTTAAATACAATTATAAATGTGATAAAATGTTATTATAAGCTATAATAATATTTAAACGGGTTTATATTTGTGCAGTGTAATATATAAGACATAAAAAGTTATCTTTTTAGAAACGAAAGAAATTGGCTTCTCAAAATTTTGTGAGAATAAAATACGCATTTTTAAAAATCTTTTATCAAGGTATTGATGAAATTCTTTTATTAAGCATTTCAACAAGAATTCCTTTTCTTTTGAATTATGACACGAGTCTAGCTGTCGCTTAACTAACGACGCATGTTTGGTCTGAGGTCGTTAGCATGCATGACGTTCTACGATACGTCGCGTGTGAAACTATTGTCTGCCATCGATTGCTCGCTAATATCATCTGCTAAAGGATCAATGTTAACGACCGTGCACGTAATATATCGGATTCCCATTATAATTAGAGAGTAAGATCGACTACAGCATTGCGTACGTCAACCACGTTGATTGATAAGACAGTCACGTAATGCCATACGATTATGTTCACCTGCCGTTGCCGGCGAGAATAAATCGATCCACGTAATTGCACGGTAATATGTGAGGAAAAAGTAAAATGACGATAACTGTATGCAAATTTTTAACCATGAAATAAATGACATCAGCCATACAAATCGCTCGTGATAAAAAGCGATAGAAATTCGTGCGCGTGTGAAACTCGCGAGTACCGATAATTGCGTTACGTGAAACACCGTGATTACATCGCGAGCCTAATTATATTAAACTACTGTAATAATCAACACTCTAAAAGCGGATTTAATTAGAGTGAAAAGAGCATCCGCATATTTAATTCCCACGCGCACTTCGTGCGCACGGTGCTAAATTATAACGCAGCGAGGGCGGCATTACGTGTACGACGTAAATTTAGTCTCGGCGGAGAACACCCCGTCCCGAATTTTTCGATGGAAAACGTGGCGGTGCCGGTGGTCCTTTGACGGCAAAGGGGAGAGTAGTCCCTTCTGGTAGCCGGTAGGTCTACGGGTGTAGTGGCAGTTCGTTAAGGTTGCGGCCGCCTCTGAATGAAGGTAATGGAGTGGGCTGCCCCCCCCCCCTCCCCGGTAATCTAAATTTCTCATGTCGGGGAGACGTGTAGCTCCGGCGACGCGACGCGGCGCGGCGCATCGCCGCTGACGTTTCGTTCTCCGCTCTCTCCTCGCGTCGCGCGTACGCGCGGCCACCCTGAGGAGGTATAGGCGCGGGTCCTCGACGAGGGATAAGTCTCTCGCGTCGTGCGCGCTTGAATCAGCCGCTCGCGACCGTAATAAAAATTCACGCGGGTCGGCCATCATGCGACCGACACGCACCGCGTATCTTTATGATGGCCCATAAAGCCGCGTAATTGTGAAATATTGCCGGGCACACGGGCGACGGGTTGGCGATGGAGAAAAAAAAACCGAGAGAGGAAAGGAAAGGAAACGAGACGAGAGGAGGCGAAAACGGAGAGAGCGAAGGAAAAGATGTGCGCGCGACTCACCCTTCCGTTCCCTCCTCCCCCCCCCCCGAAATGGAAGCCGTCTAAAAATGGCGCTGTCCGACTCTGGCACAAAAAAAGCTCATTGTCAGAATAAATCAAACCGTATTACATCCTCGGATAATGCAAGATCCGTTGGCTTAGATGGAGCCGGAGTGAGCAACGGTAGGAAGGATGAAAGCAGGGGCGGACGAGCCGATGAAAGCAAGTCGCGACGGCGCGCTCGTTTACGCGAGTTCCCCTTTAACGAGTCGTGGCATGCGACGGCGGACGGCGTGGCGCGGCGGTGCGGTGGTAGTGGTGGTGGTGGTGGTGGTGGTGGTGGCGGCGGCGGCGGCAGCGGCGGCGGTGAACGCGTATAGCGCGTTGAATTACTACATCTGTTACCGCGTTCGCGATGCATCCCGCGCCACATATACGCGCGCGCGCGCGCCCCCAGGAGATATCCCCGTGATCATTGAGGCGAACATGCCTCTCGATCGTTTGGAGAACGGCGCCGGGAAAGCCGGAATAGAGGGAAGGGGAGAAATTGGTTCGTCAGCGCGACGGCGACGCGAGGAGCTATTAGACCGAGCGACGGGATTTCACGCCGCGCGCCGATTCCCTCCCTCCCGCCCCTCGTCCTCCTCCCCGAATGCGAAGATAATCATCGGCGATATTGCGTGATATAAAACGGCGATAATATGATTTATGGGCCACCAAGAATGTAATCCTGATGGGCTCTCTACTGCTCGGAGGTAGAGCTATCTCGATACGTCGTCCGGTATCGATCGCGCGGAGAGAGAGATCCGTATGATTTAGCAGCTGTTCCCGACATTCTTCTCGATGACTGGATTTGCCGGGCGTCGATCTGGGATTGCGCGCGATTGGAAACGCGAGGAAATGAGGGGAGCAAAAAAAAAAAAAGAAAATAGTTCGTCGACGGTGCCTTGCAAATTATTCCGCAAAACGTCACGTATTCCTACCTGAACTCAATAATAAGAAGTGGAATATCGACTCTGCGTATCTATACGCTTTTAAATTAGAGGTAAAACGGTTACGCCGTTCTCATAAAGCTATTATTGCACGCTCAATTGAACGTCGTAGAAACATGCTTTCGGTTTTGCGATGTATCGATCCTTTTCATCTTTCATTCGAAAGTTACTTTTATCATATTTTTCTCTCTCTTTCTCTTTCTCTCTCTCTGAGAGGAAAGGAGAGGAGAGAGAGAGAGAAAAAGAGACGATTACAGTCGTCGCCAAGAAGCATGCAAATCAAACTACCGATCGCATTAAGATCACGACTTCACGTATTTGCCAGTCTTTATCAGAGAAAATAAATCTTCGCTGAAACGCATTTTACATGTCTGGTCGCTATTGAGAGATATCGTGTATCTGTAAAAAATTTAAAACGAAAATAAAGAGACACACACAGAAACTAATGATACATAATAATGCACAAAAATAAAATCTCAATCGAAATATTTCTTTTATTTTCTTGATTCTGTAAGCAGTGCCATCAACCTTCTCATATTTTCATCATTCCCTTGAAGAGAAAAGTGTAAGATAAATTCATTCCTTTTTTCTTAGAAATAATTTCTACTCGCGCGTATTATATAAAGGCACGTGTGTCCACTATCTCGACTCTAAGCTAACCTTTAGCTTCAGAGTCTTTACCTGAGACTTTCAAATTAGGCGTTTCACGAGAACGAGGACCGGACTAATATACGCGAAGTGAGCGTGTTGATTTACACGTGGCTATATCGCCTTATGGTGTTTCGTTCCGAGAGTGATCCGGGTGATCCGTTTTATCAATATTTTGCCTGGCGTTTACACCTTCAGCCATCACATTATTGCGCGCCGTGCCATAAGCCTCCCAAACCTCCGTCCTGACGCGCGCCCTGTTCGTGATCAGACGGTGAATAGGAGAGCCAGTTACCCGCCGCGGATGAAGTCGTAAGCCGACGGTCGTGTGATTCGACGACCAGGTGGGATTAGGATCCAGAAGCGGCTCGTCGAGCCAGCGCTCGCTGGAATTCGCGAGAATGCGAGAGCAGCGGAGGGAGAAGAGAGAGAGAGAGAGAGAGAGAAACGAAGAGGGACTCGACGACTAGTTCGTAGGAAAAGCTAGGAGGGAAAAGGGGAGGGGAGTCTCACCGCGGACGGAGTTGTAAAGGGAATGTACGATCGGGACCAACGAGTTTTGCCGCCGACGCTCGCGCGCCGGCATTACGCATACAGTTTCACCTGGTCCGGCTGGGATTAGAAATTTCGACCTTTCGATAGGTGACGGTCGTGAGACAGACGTCCAAATGAGAAAACGTATATTATTGAGGGCGACATTTTTGATGCGGAAGCAAAAGGAAACGATTTTCGAAAACATTATATGTACGTCATTTAAACTATTATACGATAATCGTTTGTTCTGTAATTTCGCAGATTCTGCGCGATGTGCATTCACAGTTCTGACTATTCAATATGGAACTATTGCCAGTCAATAGTACAAAGTTAGTTAAACCATTGTTCTGTAGCTCGGAGCTGGATCAATCACTGCTATTGTACAGCTTGAAACTAAAGCAGACACATATTGGGCATATTGGACACATGTTGCATTCAAACATTGATATGGCATTGATCATCTTCCTCTTTCCTTTGTATAAATATAACGCAAATAAAAATCACTCAATTATCACGATCTTTTTATATAGGCGTATCTTCTTTTTTTTTTAACAGAAAAAAGTAGCTCCGCTGGAAAATTCGAAAAGACTATGTTTTTCGCACGTTTTGTCCGAGAGTGAAATGTCGGCGGCAGCCTTTTCCGATATATGCGCGTTGCCGCTTTCACTGGCGGCAGAATAATTTATGTAAACCCACGATTCGTTTGCGAGGATACAGTGGTTAGTACCGCTTTCACGTATTCCCGAACCGGGATTGCATCGGCGGTCGCAGCTCGAGGAGAACGCAAACCCGTAGAATTTCGTCGGCCGTGACGTAGGTGTCCCTACGGTTAACCAAGCTATCGGACTGTTTCGTTGACACAAAATCATCGAGCGGCCAACTGCGGCTTACCTGCTCATCGATACTCTGTTGACCGGCCTGCTGCTCGGACGGTTTTCAGTTCGACGCTGCTTATTCGCAAACACTTTAGCGCGCCCTTCGAAAAGTGTAGCATGCAAGTAAATCACGCCGCCGTGATAAACGATAGTGTAACACCTCGGGAAACGTGTTACTTTAAAAATAGGTGTTAGAACTATCCCGTTGCGGCAGGCATAGCAACGCTAATTAATCTTCTACGCGGTAATTCCATTTTAATTAATCTTCCTCTTCGGGATTACGCACGGTGTTTGAATTAATACAAGAAGGGAGTGGCGTTCGCAAAATTCAACGCGCGGCACTGTTACCGTAATTATGTCAGAGAGTCTTTACGAATTAATGTTAGCGCGATACTTTGCGTTTTTTTTTCTTTTTCGAGCTGCTCCGGACCGCGGGCCGTCTCATTGTAGATTTATGATCGCAGTTGCGCAAGTAGAAACTGCAACATTGAAATCGCATAGAATGGAATTTCCGTTATACCACAAGCCAGTCGACCCCGCAGTCAAGCTATTTAATAAAACTGTCATAACCAGTACGAATGATATAAAACCGGCCTCAATAAAGTCCCACCTTGCACTATATATCACAATAATACTCACTATTGATACAATATAATTGCATGCTACACGCTATAAGAATATAAAAGATGATGTACTTTTTACATAGATATTTGTTAATATTCAACGCGATATTTTTTAATCTCTATTAACTATGCATATTTTTATATTTCTATTAAATAAGTATATAATTACGTGTGATTAAATATTATAAAGTATAAGATTGTAATCATATAAATAAAGGTAATACATAAATATATATATATATATATATATATATATATATATAAATAATTCTATCAATGCAAAGTTATTTCGATAAATGCTCTCGATGTTAACATCGATTTATTCAACGTCTCCAGTAATCATTCCACATGCTCTTATCGCGACATCTTCCATTGCCGTCGACCATCGATATCACTCCGACGTCTGAGCTTACTTTGTCGCACACATTCAATTCGATCGTTCACCGATTCCGCGGAGAGGCTCGCAGCGCGTAACTCGAGAATCAAAGTGAACTTTGCACGGTTAACCCATAATCAGTGCTCGACTCGCGCCTCGACATTATAACGAGGACCGATCCGCGGCTTTCCCCCGCGGTCATCGATACCGATACGCGCCGTCCGAATGATTTCCGGTAATTCAGCACCGCGGCGCGCGCCCGACCACAAATTATATGCATTTTATCGCGCGCGCCGCTCCGAGCGGTGTAACTAGCGGAGTCCGGGGACGCGCGTGCAATTTCTCGCTACCGCGCGCTCGGCCGATCGCGCTCGCTGTGCTCTCCGCTCGTTGTTTCATACACGTGTTTCGTACCGCTATGTATAGGGAAGAGAGGAGCAAAAGTACGGGACACCATCCTCTCTTTCTCTTTCTCTCTTTCTCTCTCTCTCTCTCTCTCTCTCTCTCTCGAGCAGTGGCGCGGTGGCTTTCGATACGCGCGCACATACGTGGCAGCAGCTGCGGTCGGTCGCTCGGCCGGCCGCAACGCGATCATGCCGGCGGCACGACGCGATCGTTCCGCGGCCTGAAAAACTTCACCGCGGGAATAATCGTTATGACTCGTGCCGCGAGCTAAACCTCGCGGTTTTCCCTCATTCCCCCGTCGGTCACTTCGCTCTCCTTCATTGCATTCTTCATCTCATTCTGCTTCTCTTCTCTCTCTCTCTCTCTCTCCTCTCTCCTTCTCGCGTCTTTCCTCTTCGATTCGTCCCGCTCACGGCGTACGCAGGTGTCGTGACTGAGCCACGTACGCTCGTAAATCGGGCGGAAGAACTGTAGTTAAATGGCTGTTCGGTAACTCGTTTCCTTCACGCCCGTCCCTAACGCTATTACGCTACGTCGGCCGCTTGCCGCGAAAGTATAAAATGCGCGCGGTATACATTCCTTTCTTCGCGCAACGACGTGCAAATATATACGGGACCGCGGCAATTGCGCGACTTTATAGCTCGTAAGACAGCGGGTGGGAGGGGAAGAGGGCGGTTCGGATTACATAGTCGAAGCGAATTCAATAGGTATCTTGGAGAGTACCGCCGAGAGACGTGTGTGTGCAATATAGGTCCTCATGCAACATTGTAATGGATACAATACCGCGCCGGGGTCCAATACGTTCGTGCCGTTAATGAAGCCAATATTACAGGTGGAAGATCTCATCGCGCATGAGCAGCGATTATTAACGTGAAGTTAGGCGGTAGGTCGGCAAAAGCGAATCAAGATTGATCGTTTCCTTGATAAAGGACATGATAGGGTATAAGCTTAACGCCACTTAAGTGCCAAATGAATGAATCCATCCGAACGTGTCTCTCTCCCTGCAGTTATTCTCTCCCGCGCCGCTAAATGGCGCAAGTTTTTTAATGCGTTTAAAGAAGACCAATTATTCTCTTCCCTCCTTTCTCACCCCGGATACCGGGAATCTTACAACCGTCTCTCCAAATCCATAAAAGCTCCCAAGTAGGTAGTTACATTAATACCGTCGTCCTTTTCTGCTACAGTAACGGTCGACTTTCCGACGGTGTATTTTTATAATGAGAATTTCGCCGGCAATTTTCGTTTCTTCCGATCTCCTTACACCTTTTAATCTGCGTTAAGAGCCGGTTGTTCCGATATTATTTATGACGTCAGATGTTACGTCGTATAATGACATAAGATTTACGTTTTTATCCTCGCGCGGGCTATTGCGAAAATAATTTCCGCAATTCGTGCGGCGCGGCGCGGTGAGTTTCACAATTTACCCCCGGTTACAAGAGCCGGTACGCGGATAATACGGGGCTGTCATCGTTGAAACACGCGTGACCGTAAATCCGAAGAAGGGTGGTACTTAAAAGGCTGCACGTCCGTGCGCCTCCCCCGTTATTCACCCTCCGCGACGCTCGTTTTTGCGCCGACGCAGACAAGCGATATGCAGAATATCCGCCGCTTTCATTCGTAGTCAATGATGTGCAAATGTTAGACGGCATAAATTAGCTCTTTCGCATCGAGCACCATCTCGCCGCGGGAGAGAGATTCGAACAAACTCAACGTTTCTGCAATCTTAAGTCGTCCATTATATCCCCATTGCATATACATATCGCACTGTGATCTCCTTGTCGAAACTTTTCAAAAACGTCTCGTAATCTCGTTTATACACACATGGATATACGTGTTACATGTTCTTACGGCGTGATAGAAATTGTTTCTTGGAAACGAGGAGAGTTAACGCGCAGGAAGTTATAGTGAATAGAAGTGAAGTTGAAGTAAAGTATAGTAACCGAGTTTTCAGTTTATTCTAATTTGTCCTCGAGACGTTCGTTCGCCGGCCTGTCACCGCGTGAAGCACCAGATGCGAATTATCGTTATCGCTATTAATAGCCATCGCTATAGACACGATTCGTGCATCGTCATAAAGAAAAAAGATAACCGACTTTCTTTATTCTCTCTAAACACGCACATCTCACAGACGGATCATTCAGATATGAATGACGTCTGTGTATTCTCGTAATTTTGCGGAGCACTTTACGAACTGGCTGATCCATTCACAGGCTGCGTTCCGATATTCACTGCCAGTGCTAAAAATCTACAGTGCACGTAACGTATATTATAGATTTTCAGTACTTGCAGTGAATATCGGAACGCAGCCATAGAACGCTGCCTGAACTTTTAACGAGTATCCACGTTCGAGAGTCAGTAACGCAATCAACAAGATTATCAAAGGTTTACAGAAAAGAGAAATAATTTAATAAATAGAAAAGAAAGGTAAGAAGTATATAAAAGTACTCATTTAAGATAAAAGGAAAGAAAAGCCGGAAAGAAAAGCTTTCTATTTTACTGTTCTTTTCATCATATTCAACTGTTGATTAAATGATATACGAATATAGCCTTTTTTGTTGTAAATTTTCCAAACTTCCCTTGACAATTTCCCGTCTTTCTCCTCCTTTCCTTTTGTCACAAGTACATTTTCATTAGCCGCGTTCTCAGATCTAGCGTAGAATCTCATCAAATCAACGTTTTCATTCGCCAATCCGACCCGCGAGTATTGTGCGTATTCTGCGTGGTGCGGCGAACAATAGGAGACAAACGTGCAATCTAGACAGAAGGACGAGGTGGAGAACACGAGAGAAGGGAAGAAGAAAGAGAGAGAAAGAGAGAGGAGCTGCCATTGAACCTACACCGCGACGTCGGCAGGTCGTGTCTGTAATGGAAAGACGCCGGGGTTTCGCGCGGCGAGGAGTAAGAGGATACCGTTGTGAAAGAGGGAATAAAAGCTAACCGCCATAAAGCCATTGATAGAGGTCGTTCGAGTCGGTCGTTAATGGCATGGAAAAATAGCGAAAGCCAAGCTAACTTTGCGCTATGGCACGGCGCCGGTTCGTGGCAGCTGCGCCCGGGATAACCACGGATCGCAACGAATAAAGAATACACCGCGGTGATACACCGTACGTCCTCACTTTTTCTACCGTGGTGGTGGTTCTCCTCTCCACGCGCGCGCCAATTCCTTCCTCTGTTCTTCATAGCGTGTCTCTCTCTCTTTCTCGCTGCGGTCGGCTAAACGTCGCCACGGTAGAAGCAACGACGCGGAGAGTAACGGTGCAGCCGTTGCTGGATTGCAAGGTAACGTCGACGGGACCAACGTCGACGGGGTAGGAAGGGGGTGGTCGTGATGGCGACGATGTATAGACACGAGCTGGCTAAACCAGGATACGTTAGAGAAGTCGTAGACGCGACGGAGGGCTGGAGAAACCTTGGAAAGCAACGACCACCGGCATACTGTGTACTCTCTTAACTGTCCGCCGAGCTTTCGAATGAGCCTCATTTCAGTCCATCACCTGGAACCGAGTGTATACACGCCACCGCCGTCCTGGATGGAGTGAGACAGTGGCAGTCTCAGCACTACCGTCATCACATCGAACGTATCGCGAAAACGCGAGAAAGCTGAGAGCGGCATTTTTCGAGGCAAACAATCGCTGAGGTATTGCCACAAACACATCGATCATTGTAAAATATCATTTTCATCAATCAACAAAATATGAATTTTGCTGTATTTTCTGTGGGACAAACTTTTGAAATTAAAGCCTATTAAAGTTTTGTACGATTATCACATATTAATTCTTTCTCGAAACATATCCGTAGAGATTAATTTTTATTTTTAAACATTGCTTCTAAATCTTTAAATAAAACGATATTTTAAGTAATATGATTTCTTAAAATCTTAATTAATTTTCTTTAACACAATTTTAATTAACTTTATAATATTGTAAAAAAATATTATCAGAATAAAATTTCGAGTGCAAAAACAAAATGCGAAATGAATTGAAACAATAGGATAAGAGTAAAATACAAAATAAGAAATATTGTATTTTCCTAGACCTATAGATACGCGAAAAGATATAGAATTACGGAAAGCCGAGCTCTCGTGCATCTCTTTACCTAGAGTTTTCTCGATAATGAACTAGAGATAAAGAGCTAGAGGTAGAGATATGGCAATCAATAACAAAACACGATTGCTTATATAAAGGGAGAAATGAGACAAAAAATAATACCGACACACCGCGGATGATACACGTAATTGAACACGTAAATTATGATTTGGAGAAATCGCCGTAATTAGAAGGCAGTTTGAATAGCTCGCGTTATTACGTTAATAATGCCGGGCGCACGTATTGCGATATCTAGACATCGTTACAACATCTTGTCAATATGAAACTGCAATGGGCATATAATGTCGCCAGTAAATGCGCCATAAGAATCGGCACGATTGACAGACAGGTTATGGAGAGACACAGCAATTTAAGCTGCAAGAATAGTCTTTCGGTTATTCACTGTTCTTTAAATTGTTTGCAGATTGTTTAAATTGTTCTTTCTGCGCAAAGATTTCCATAGATTTTAAGTTGAAGACATCCAAAAGATGTCTTCAACTTAATATATCTAAAGTCTCGACGCCCGACTTCTTTTCTATAACATTAGGTAATAGATCATATAGGCCTGCTCTAACTCCCCCTTGTTTTAATCTAATAAATCTGCTCCCTCTAAATGAGAACTCCAGAGCAATAGATTCAAACAGTAATCGCCATATGTTATACGTGACGTTGCGTGAATCTTTGCGGGATTACAGACGAAACGGCCAACCCGGCCGGTCACTGTGGCTTATGAAAATATTACAAGTTCGTGCATTATGATTGCATAAAGTTTGCTCGAGCGGGGGCGAATCTGCAAGCATAATTTCCGGCTATAATAATTAATGAGGCCCGCGCAGGGTGAACCCCTCTACATGTGGCCGTGGAAGGAAAGGTTTATCGGGGCGAATCCCCGGGCTACCGCGGGGCTTTCTCGATTCCGTCGCTCTTGCCAATTTCCGCGCGGCTATTCTCCTCTAATTAGAAGATTAATTATAACAGAAACGTCAGACGTGGATGTTTAATACCGATGCCTTAAGCTCGATCATTCCATTTGTTCTTTTCCTCCGTTTCCCTACTTCGATCCCGCTCTCGGCCGTGTTACGGAAAAACAAGTCCCCGTTATTTGAACGAAACGAAGAGCTCCGCTAATTACATTCTTCTCGACAATAACGTTCGAGGACGCGTTATTGTCGCAAGAAACAACGACCTTTCGATATTTATTATTCCGAGCCAATTTCCGGAGGGTTATGCTTGGGTCTTATTGAGACTCTCCACGCACTCCGTGTGTGTTTGTGTGTGTGTGTATGTATGAGAGAGAGGGAGAGAGAGAGAGAGAGAGAGAGAGAGAGATATCCCTGCGACATTATCGGAACGTACTGCGTGTACAGACCGGTAGTAGTTATTCGAGGGATCGTGGAGAACCGTCGACACGAAGGCGACGTCATCGTCATTCGCCCAGACAGCCCACTCGATCACGTTTTGCTTTCCCTAACTGCACTCGCACGTACGGCACTTTGAATACTCGCGTCAGCCGCCGCTGGATCGCATTTATACATCTGCGAATAAAATACGAGCGTATGTATATACGATCCAACGCACGTTGCAACGAATCCATAGTGGAGTCCTGACCTTTCAACGAAGAGAAGTATCGATTTAATAATATGAAATCCTGTAAAGAACTACCTCCTCGCGTGGTTCTCGTTTCTAGCGAAGTACATTGTGCATTTCTAGAGCGAACGTGAAAGTGAATTAAAAAAAATTATACTTGTATATATAATGAAACTACCGTAAAAGTACCTACGCAAAATTAGACATTTAAATTTGCGGTGGTATGCAGATAAAACACAAGACTCGTTGAAGAGAAAAATAATGACGATGATTAGAACGTGGAAAGCTAACAATGGTAGCGCGTCTTTAAATTTTTGTTATTCGCAGTTTCGAGACGTCAAAATATATATCAAAATAGTAAATACGATGTCGCGACTTCGTCCGCCCTTTATACGTTTTTGTTAACGGGCACACGACCAGCTTTTCCCAGCGCCTCGTTTCCCCGGTCGTGCTTAATTTGCAAGAGGGTCGGTTCGCCTGATGCAATCGTACCTGTTATTCGTTCCGCGCGTTGGAAGTGCCGCGAGTCTTCGCAGGGGGTAGGATTTACGGCGTGTGCATAGCCCGGGCAAAACAAATGCCCGTCGACGTTTTCATTCCCTCGCTGCAAAACGTCAGCTTTACCTCCGTTTTTGGGGTGTCATGGCGAGCTTTGCACGCTTCCTCGCTAGCGAGGAAAAATAACGGACTATCGACAAATTATTTCGCCAGGCTATTTTCGACGTGTCGCGCGCGTTTAAATCCTATTTTTATTATAAAAAAAATTCAAAAATTCACGTGTACCAAACTATTTCGAGCAACACGCATAACAATTTCTCGATGCTTCATTAAACAATACTTAATTGCGCAATATTGCAAATTGTGCTCGATGTATTCTATAACATTTGTTAGCATTTCCGTCTCTTTGAAAATGTAAAATATTAATGTGTACAAGAATAGAGCGTAATATGTTAATGCCAATAAGGCAGGAGGCAGCAGAAAATGATTTCGAGCGGTTCATCCGTCAATAATGATCACAGCCGACAGTCAAATAGCCGTTAAAGCGTCCGTTGTTTGCAGATTTGTATCCGATCGTCGCGCAAACCACTTTAGCCATTTGTCGAGCAGGTTTCAATTGCGCACGCACCAACGACGACCGCGTTCATTTCGCGCGCACGATAAATTCCCTTCTTCCGACAGGCGACTCCGTAACAAAAACAAACAAAAAATAAATCGCGAGAGACTTACTCGGCACGCTAATTCGCGTTAGCGTCGATGCCGACGGTGGCCGCCTGTCGGCAGCCAGCGAGGCACCCCGGCATATACACGACATTTCAATCCGCAAGCGCCGAAAGCGGTTTATCGCAATTTTCTTTTTTTTTTCGCCCCTTTTTTTCAACAGCAGCTAGCCACGACGCGTGTACAACGCGAGTTCCGCGCGGATACGCCCGGTAAAATGGTTATTCCCAGGCGAGCACGTGGCGCTGATGGTGATGTAGAGCGGGAAGAGAGCCGGTTGGGTTGACTCGAACGGAGCAGATCGGGCGGGACGGGCGCGATGACGGGCTCGATAGTTTTTTTACTTTTTTTATTTTTTTCGGGAAAATCGGCAAGGAGCTTTCGTCGCCGATGCAATGACGGATTCCGTCTGCGGCCACGATTAATAGTGTCAACGCGGTCAGTTGTTCCTTGTTTCCTCGCCCGTCTCCACTCCCTCATCCCTCTCTCTCTCTCTCTCTCTCTCTCTCTCTTTCATTTCCGCGATATATCGTGCGGTCAATTTTCCGGTTTTTCCCGCGGGCCGAAAATAACTGGCAATAAGCCGCTGTACGCGCGTGAGCCTTTCCACATATTGAACCCGAGGCTCGCCGAAATATTCGGCCGACGCGCCGATTGAAAGGGTGCCGGGTGGCGGATACCTGAGCGAGACGGAGCAAGAATCGCCATCGGAAACGCCGCGCCGTTTCGACGATACGTTTTGGGAATACGTTCGGACAATGCAATATTGAGGCAGCCACGAGTCATTAAGCCGCGGCGTTATCAGAAGGTGCACGAGGGGACGAGTGGAAAACCGGCGCGCGGGGAGGGCAGAGATGGAGCTAAATTGCCGAGAGTGGCAGTTGGGAAGGCTATAGGCGGGGGTGGGTGGATGAGGAGCGTCTGCTACGCGGTCGGAATAAAACAATGCTCTTCCTCGAGAGATGCCGCCGACGCCGTCCCGCTGCTGTGTGTTGCTGCCGCCTCCGAGAAAAGAGAAAGAGGCGGAGTGGCTGCTTGAGACAGATAGCCCAGACTGATGTATATACATGCATATTGGGGGCCTCCACCTGCGCTTAATAATTTAGAAGATCAGCGGCGGATTTCACCTCTCCCGAATTTCGATGGCCGCAAAGCGAGAGATCTACCTTCGCATTTCCTCAAATCAGTATCTATTTCTTAATTCTTTTAAGTGAAACGAAAAACTAGAATAAAAAAATTTAACAAAAAACTGTAGATAAATGTATATACATAAAATATTTAATTTATAGACACCTAGGCTTTTTTATATTTTCTTTTATCTCGGATTTTCTCGCTCTCAAATTATGAAGGGAATATTTCAGTATTTTTTCGAACGAACGAGTTACTTCGTATTCAGTTTTAAGTAAAATTAAATACATTAAATATTCGTACATAAATACTTCTAAAAAGTAAATCGCAATTAAATGAATATATTTGTGCTATGACATCATTTGCGTCCTATAATTAATGCGATAAACAGGTTATTATTGTTATAACAATGATAATGGTATTATTTTATCATAGTTTCGCGAGTATATAATCCTGATGTGCTAAATATGTTATTAAATCCAAGAAAATTACGTGTGATGGTTACTCGATATGAAATCGCACTTGTATACGATTTTCATGCTCGCATATCTCGATAATTAATTCCTCTACATACCTAATCATTATAATTTGCTCTGATTCATCCACGAGATCATCAAGAACATATTTTCAATAAATGGCTGCGAGTGTTAAAATGTTGCTGAAGCTTAATCTATGATACTGATTCCAGTCTTTCCAAAAAGTTTATAGATTGCTATTTTATATCTTCAACATTAAAATTTAATATTTATTTATAAAGTATTATATAAACTTTAACATACATACGCACACAAATGTTGGATATTGCCACGAGAAATCAGATTCTTTCGGACTTATCAGAAAATATTTTCTAAAATGCATCTTTGATTTTAATTCAAAATCGTTAATATTGGTCTTAAAAAGACATTTAAAAACATCATGATTTATATAATATATACGTTTCGATTTTAAATAAAGACTGATAATATTAATGTGAGAAAAAATAACCTGTGCTTGCCAATCTATCGATCAAAGGATAGTTACAGAAAGTTCAATTGCAGAGTTATCGTTACCGGAATAAATGTCCGCAATATTTCTGCCGTCGTTAGAATCCCCCCCTTTCAAACAGAAATATCTTCTTGTCACGGATCATCCTATTCAACATATTTTGATTCGATTGACGTCTCGATTAAATATTTCACATAAAATGAATTTCCTAAAATTGCGATTCGTTCTATTTATACGATGTCCCTCCAATTTCCGCATTGAGCGATCGTTTAACGTAAGTATTACTAAAATAAACGGCCGCGCGAAGAGGCAACGATAACGAGCTTGACAACGACGATGACGGCAACGACGACGGCGATGTCATTGACGGTAATACCCTGCAGGATTACTTCCGCGCTTAGAAACAGCCGGCGCCGCGCTGATACCTCCGACGGCGCGAACGGATTAATAGTTTCTTCCCTGTAACCGGCAGCGCGGCGGGCGCGAGTGCGGGAAACACCTCGCGGCGTCTTTATGGGAATATCGCGCGAGTGTGTATCCAGTGCATCGAGGAGCGCCGAAGGGTTTTGGCTCGGAATCTAACTCTTATTCCTTCTCCCTCTCTCGTCTTGGACGGAAAGCAAATCCGCGCTTCCGTCTGACGAAGAAGAAACAACGTCGATCGCGATGAATCCTGGCAAAGAGACCCACTTGACGTTGTTTCTTTTTAATACCGAGATATTGGCAAAAGAATAAGACGTTTGACGTGCCCCGATCTATACTTCGGTTATACGGGATTTGCTCGCTCCTAACAATGCGATACAAAGCGATATTTTATTATCGTAAAATAAGCAGCTCTCAGAAAATAAAATTAATTATATAACTTTTAATTTTCTTTTACGAAATATTCCGTACCATGAAGGAACATTATCATCGCTTACTTGTATTGAAGAGAGAAGATAAATGCACATCGACACAGCGCTCGCTATCAAAGTGGACTTACCTGAAACAGAAAATATTTTACTTAATACTTCATTTAATATATAATATATGTTATTTAATAAAAATATATACGATATATCGGAGACATATAGGGAATGTGTTAGGGACAAATTTTAAAATCATTCTTTCGTAGATAAGCATTCTGGCAAATATAGGAGCCACGGCTCGAGTCTCATGCCACTGAAGATCCATCTCGGAGCTCACGTATGGGCGAGAAAATTATGTTTTATCGTCCTTCTTCTCGACAGCGCTTCTTAAGATACGTAGAAAGCTTCGGGAAGAAACGTGGCACTGATTACGATGGATGATAATGGCGGACTACCGATAAAGTGCAGCGCAACGAGAGCGGGTCCCAGGGATCACGCACGGTTCTTCGCGTTTTCGTAAGTATGTCCGTGCAACGCGGCCGGTTTCCGCCAACGAGCAAAGTTGCAGTCAAAGTGCAGAATCGTGTAAATCGGCCGGTGCGATTCATCAGGAGGGGGAGCTGGCCCCAACGACGGCAAGCTCCCCTCGTTTTGCGTCGGAGATTAATAACGATAAGATGCGCAATTCTCTGAGCTGCGAATGTATTGAATAATCTGGAGAGCGCTCTTGATTGTACGCATTTTTAGACTATGTAATTGACACCTATCCGCGCAAGAACATCTGCAAACGCGTAAATATGTCGGAATAAATATTAGGCTGATAAAAAAGTTTTTTCGTATTTAAATTTGTAAATTTGTAAACTTTATATGATTGTTTTCGAACCAACTTGATATTTTTGCGAAAACTTTTTTGAGATAGTCATAAATTTCACGATGCTAGATGCATGTTTTTGCTCAAGTATAACTATTAATCTTTTTTCGATCATCATTTATATGTGTTGCGTTAAATTGAAACTCATTTTTTTTTATTCATATTAAAATAGTATTCGTAAATTCTTTTATTAATACGATTAACATTAGAATCGGTTCTCTGTGATGTTGATAGGAATTCGCAAGAGAGAATTTAAAAGCTGCCCACAGTCAAGAACGTTTTGCTTCCATCGATCTCGAAGAGAGAAGCCCGCACTGCTTTTATATATTTGGCAAAACGGTTTCAGGGTAGACTGTTGAGCGACGGTACAGCACCAACAGACTGACGGAGATCGATTGCTCGGTTCTAGGCTTAACCATTATCTCCAGCCCGAGACAAGACATTCGGCTTACGAGGGTATCTATGGAATCGTTGCAATTATACATTTTCTAACAACAAAAATTTCTTCTGTTAATACACCGGAGATGGATTAATTAGATTAACCGCTTTGTAGAAATTCCATATTGACATTCGCGCGTATATGTTGTTCCGCAAACTTTGGCAAATTGTACCCAATTGGTCGTATCACTTCGTCATGCTTTTTTTGAATATTTTTCTTATCTTTTTCGTGAAATCTTGTGCACAGTCGACATTTTTCCGCCCATTTTTTTGCATGATGCAATTTCCCCTCTCAAAGTCTCGTAAAGTAAGAAATATTTCGATTCGTCATCTTTTTGACCTTCGTCCAGCACACTGTTGAAAGCCCGGAGTATTTGGAACCATAAATACCTGTCGTTTCCGCTTCGCGATTTCGGAGTCGGATACGAGCAAATATCCGTAAAATTGATACGATTACGAGCTTAGGTTCCAATCTACGGGCACACAGAGCGTCTTCTGCCTCCGCAACCGAGTTTCTCCGATCGCGATGTACCTATAGATCTTCAGAATACTTCGATCAGCGTACGGTATTAGGTGGTACGCTCTATATCTTATATATAGTACTCACGTCCGCCAAAGCGGAATACTCGACTGGGACAAATCGGGATAAAAGGATCTCGGCGGACCGATTCGACACGATACTCTATTAAATGCACGGTGCCGCGAGCGAGCCTCAGAAGCCAAACTTTATCTTCGTCATGTCGGCTAGATAAACGGCAGGCGTTACAGACATGAAGTTTACGAGTATAAGGTATCGAACTGCGATCGGCAAGATCGGTTTGCGTTGAGTACACGAGTTTCCTAACGGGCTGTGTACTTTGGTTGAAATCTCGAGTCTCGATATCCGATAAAACGATCGCGCGGCAGAATCCCTCGAGAGTCCCGAAAGCTTCTTAAAGATCCGGAGGGGAGGACAGCCAGATTTTCCCGCCTTCGGTATTTACGAGAATTTTTCCTCGTCGTATTCGTTGGAAGAAATGTGGGAAAATTAAAAAAGCGACTCGTCAAACGATAAAAGCTGTAGATACAACATAATTTATAATTTTACGCATTGTAATGTATTTTACATTAATTTATTTTTTAATAAATAAGATCTTTTAATGAATCTTATGATGTGCGAACATTTGTATATACATTGAATTAGTACAGAAAAAGACAAGTATGGTTCGCTATGATTTCTTAAATACTTCCAATAGCGAGAATAATTCCATCATTCAAAAATATCTTTTAATATTCTAATTATAGAGGATTAATTATAATAAAGTTTTCTATAACAATATGCATCACACGTATATTTATTTGTGACGAGTGTGTGAGATAACAGAATAACAATCGCATTGGAGTCTTCTAATTCTTTTCATTATATTCGATGATCGCAATTGAGCGCCGATCGTTAATCGCATGAAAAGTTAACGTGAACTTCAGCGAGGCAATACCATGTTGCCGTCAGCGCGATAGTTTAACGGACGAGGACACCTTGCTCGTCGTTCAATTCGTCCATTCGTCGAAGATCATTTTTGGCGATTAAAACGCGCGGGAATTTTCGGAAAACCAAAATGAGTTATTGTCGAAAGTCATTCGTATGAAACACAGCTGCAGCGCGTTTTACTGCGCCGGATTATAGGCTTTATGGCGTAATTTAATGTCGCAGTTGAACAATTTGCAGCGCCGCATTACACGGAATTTCGTTCGTTAAAGCAAATACAATTACTGAGATTCCACGGCGCCATAATTGGATGGGAATACCCGCTGCTGAAACTTTAGTTATAACGTATGAAGCGTTATCTGTTCAGTGATATTTACTTATCCGGCGTTAATGCCGTGTTGTTCTTAATTTCCTGAATTCGCATTTCGTCCCATTCATATGCCGATGCATTTAATTAACAAACCGTTTACCTCTCGCACGTCTAACGAAACTAGCACCATCGTTTCAAGCTAATATGCATATACAACATTTTGCCTATCTTAAGAACAGTTTTATAAGAAAGCCCCACGATTTCGATTAAAATTTATGAATGTTCAGTATGATAATAATAGGACAAAAATATATAAATGATTGCTACTTATAATTATTTGTAAAATTATACTTTCGTAAATTAATGTTACACATTATATTGGCAAGAGTTTCGATTTTTCGTTTTTTATTTTGATAATTTAAGACAATTAAGCTAGAAATTATCTATATATTAACAGAAAACATTATCATTATATCATCTAGAATACATTGTAAAAGTAAAAAGACTAAAAGAGTATTAAAACGAAATGATTAAGATGAGTTCACGGTGATTAAGGTAAACCGCTTTCTCGCATCCGATTTTAAATGGAAATCGCGTTGACGGTCCTTCCCAATGGTATAAACATCCGCTCGGGATTTTCCAGTGGACTACCGTGAAACTACTTGGACCAATTTTCATGGACGTGGTAGGACCTTTAATGGCGACTACGGAAAGCGGCAAAAAAGCTGGCACCAATTTCCTGAACAAATATCTCGCAGTGGGAATTGTCTGGCGCGATTACGGCGCTGGAAAAGTATATCGATTTCTGAACAGCAGGTACGGCGCCAATGGGAATGGCGGAAACTTACGCTTGCGCGAATATAAATAGTAAAATTTCCTATGACACACAATTCAATTTAAAAAAAACTACCAATTATTTTTAACATACTCACGGCTTAATCGTCATTTTCCGAAAAGTAAGCGGGATATATCATTGTTAATGAAGGTGCACAATCGTAAGAGTTTAATCTCAAAAGAGCTTAGCTAAACTCGCTCAAACGTTATTGTACACGATGTTTAGACGTAAAACGTCATCGCAACAGATTATGAATTGTTGCAGACTCGTGCCAACATTGGCCAAGCATGTCTCGTAGATTAATATAATAAAAAGGAATGCGGAGAGTTTACGACGGTGTCAGTTTGGTCTTTGAGACGCTAAAACCCCTTCATTCACTTAGGAACGCCGGCCTAGTGACGTTAACTCGGTTTACGATCACCGTGGCAACATCGTCGCTCCGAGTTGACGGAGCGTAGGTGGATACTTATACGTACGTGGCCACGTGTACCTTGCCACATGGACGTATCTCGGGGTCTTATATGAAGGCGCGAGAAGTAAGTCGTGGAGCTTTCGCGGGGCAAACGTGCTTTGCCGAGGTTATTACCTTCGCGGAATCAAATCCCCGCGAGGTACGTGCCCCATGTTAATACCGGGCGGTGAAGCAGTAACAGCGTAACTCGTTACGGGTTCATTTCGTGAAGAGTTGGAGGGCTGAGACGCGAAGGCGAGAGTGCAAGAAAGAGGCGGCAAGAAAGAAAGAGAGGAGAGAGGGGAGAGAGAGAGAGAAAGAGAGACCGATCTTCGAGACCGAATAGCTCGCGAGTTTACGATTGCGCGCGAAAATGCGAGAAAATCTTATTTTCCACGGCGCGTCGCATGTACGCGTCAACCTCGATTATTTAGCTTTAAGCATTCGCGGTTCTCACGTAGAATTCCAGCCGCGCTATCCCATTCTGCGGAAAATCGATGCTTCGTATATATGCCACACGCGAAATATAAAGACATAATGTAAAAATATGGATTACCAAATTCCTCGTGCCAGAATAATTTAGAGATATGCTGAATTATGTAAAATTGTTTTCATCTTCAAACTAAATGCTTTATTTATTAGTCCATATGTAAGCGAGCAGTAAGTCATGTATAAATTAATGTCAGAATTTTTCCAATCACTTTTTATCTCATTTAATATCGTAACGTTGAAACTAATAATCTATTAATTTGTTCTATCTATAGTATTATAGTAATGAGAAAAGAATTACTTTGCTGATATACAATAAATAATAAATAAGTTTTTGTATGTTTTGTAGAAGAATTAAATAAAAAAAATATTAAATTGAATTAAAAAATAGAGAGAGAAAAAATCCAATTTGTTCTAATAAAATAAATCAATTAATCATTCAACGATGACACTTTTTATTTTAATTAAAAATATATTCAAGATAAACAACTCCGAAAGCATTCCGAATACCTACTGTAACATCGGATAATAATATCTATACCATCAAGCGTATACTGAAAGCTTATACTTAAGTTCATCACGATGAATGACTCAAGATCTCTGCCGTTTACGAGTCACTTCTCATGATCTACGGTTAAGGTCACCTTTTTGCATGAGGGGGGGGGGGGACCTACATGTGGAAGTAATTATCCGGAGACGGAGAGAAGGGAAGCTGGCCGCGCGTTAATATTTATAGTTTCGAAAAGACCCATTCACACGGCGCGACGCGACGCGACGCGACCCGCCGCCGCCGCAGCCGCGCGCCGTTAGCACGGTTAAGCAATCTCAGCACAATGAGGTCCTCTAAGATCAGATACGCGGGCGTAATACGGGATCAGGCGGCACGGCGATATTATCGACCTAATACCCGAACTACTTTGTTAATCTTAATTACAACGGCAATAAAGAAGCACGCTCTCTCGCCCGGGTCGCCTCCTTTCACGCGAGCGTGCTTACGGTACTTTGTACATACTTAAGGCGGGCAGATGTGTACATCAGCGGCGGTGGCGACTTAATCGTGGCCCCCACATGTGCGCACGAAAGCGGCCCGATCTGGGAAAGCGTGGCTGACAGTGTTAATTTCAGATGATAGATACCGGGGCCGGGGTGCAATGCAAATGAGCCTCACGCGATAGCGCCAACAACTTTGGAGGCTTGATGCATGCGAGATGCCCGCTTTCGTCGTGTCCGGAGTCCGCTCGGAGTCCCCACTATAAAGCGCCGGCCGG
The DNA here is from genome assembly GCF_000956235.1 of Wasmannia auropunctata. Taxonomy (NCBI): domain Eukaryota; kingdom Metazoa; phylum Arthropoda; class Insecta; order Hymenoptera; family Formicidae; genus Wasmannia; species Wasmannia auropunctata. The sequence continues at coordinate 1,636,524 of NW_012026854.1, forward strand.
GGTCCGCGCCGCGTCCGGCGATATCGGCTCGACTTCCTATTTCACGTCTCTCGTATAATTATCACGTTACGACGGGGGTCCCCCTGTTCCGCGGTACCCGCCGGTAACCAAAGTAACGAAGCGCCCCGATGTTACGTCAGGACGGCCCGATCGTTACCTCAAGTTACGCGCTCGCGCGTCTTGAACACGACGCCGCTTTATAACGCCGTTGAATAAACATTACGCTGTATTAACACCCGCAGGAGTTTTTATATTACAACCGACTTGCGTTTACTACCCTGGAGAAGTGAATTCTGGATACGGAAACCGCGTGTAAAAGCGCGAATCGACCGTGAATATAATGAAGCGATAACTCGTCTTTACAGCTTTCGCGTATTTCTCTTGAAAGACAAGTTATTTGCGTAAATAATTTAATACAATCGCGTGTATTCGTGTCAGCGCATGAATTAATTGCCATTACTGTTCACGTGAGATTTACAGTGCGCTCTCTTATATTGGAAAAACAATATTTAAACGTGACAGAATCGTATTGGAGAATTGTAATTTATGAAAATGCTACCATTGTGTGAAAAAAATACAGACCCTTATAAATATACAAATATTTTTGAATTGAATTTTAGAATTAAAAATTGAAATCTGTTAAAATCCGTTCTGTATTCATGCAGGGTAGTCGCGTGAGAGACCTTAATTTACTCCTAAAATATTTTTGAGAATCCAGACAACCATTAATTTAATCAAAATGTTAATTATATAACGTAACATCGTTAATGATGAAATTTTATAAATTTTTAAATTGAAATTCTTATAGAAGGAACAAAAGAAAAATAATATTTTTCCATGTAGTAAAATATACATACAAAAAAAAAACGGATAACAATTTCATCCCTCGTGAGGCACTACGCATTTCGTTTATTCAGAGATTCTTATTTACTATATCAAATATATTTATTGCGTGTACATATATGTATAAGATATTACAGGTGAACGTAAATCGAGAAGTCGGCGGATAACGGTATGAGGAAGCGAACGTGGGAGAGGCTGTAACGATTAGGAGAGAGCACTCGTGCATTTTTCAGCACGGTCATAGCGATTAATCAGCCCTTTCTCTTTCTCTCCCTGACTTTATTTTCCACCCGTCCGTACTTTCTTTGTCTGCATTCCTCTTTGCGTTCGATTGACCTATAAATCAGTAGTGTTTGCACTCGCGGCGTTTGTCGCACAAAGAAAGAGCTCGAAATTCCTGTTTAACCTGTCCGCGCGCTCGCTTTATTTCCAGTACTATCCCGGTTCTATTTCGCGATGCCCTCTTTGTCAGCCGGTATCGCTTTGATGTATCTTAAATGCAACGCGCATTGTTGTCCGCGCTTCATGTTTAAAGGAAACTCTGAGGAAAGAGGTGGAACTGCAGGAGCATATGGTGAAAGATAAATGTCACGTTATTGGACTGACTTGTTTGTGTAACTTCACCAATGCATTACGTTTCGCTCGGTATTGCGTAGGAAAATATGGGGCTACAAGCTCTCCCTTTTGATATCCATTCTTGATATGCGTCGTTGAACAAAAATTGGATCTCATTTCGCGAAATTGAGAAGTGAAAAGACTCCTCTACGCTCTTCCGTTCGAGGGAACTAATAAAATCATGGATGTTCAATAATAGAGAAATCTACGATTCACGACGCGATGCTGATTAGATAGCGACGCAGGTGGAGGAGACGTGCCGCTTTCGCGCGCAAGCTATTTGATTCCGGACCGGAGTTTGCACATAACGAGAAGAGGGGGGAGGGAGGAGGGGGATTGACAGTGACCGCAGCGAGACGGTCGGGGGGCTGATGCCGAGGGTGCAGCGGCGGGCGCACAGTTTGTTATTAATTTACGAGCACGCGCGTCGAGGTTTGTTTAACGTCCTGTTAAATCGCGGGGAATATTCATGACGTTACGAGAAAATTGCGGAGGTATCGGGCGAGACACTTTTTTTCCTACCTCGCCTACGCGCGACCTCCCCAGTCGCCGCCGCCGCTGCCGCCGCCGCAGCCGCCGCCGCAGCCGCCGCTTCCTCGGTTCCACACCCCGCGCCACGTCGCGCTGCACCGAATGCGTCGACTGCAAGAGGATTTATGTAAACCGCCTGCCGGGGCGGAAAATTGCGATAGGCTAAAAATTGATGGAATTTCACGCGCGGACCACGGGCGCGCGGGAGTGCGGGGGCGCGTATACTGCACATACCGCGGCGACCGAAAATGAAAAACAAGGGGACGCCGTCGGCAAGTGGTCACCGGCACACTTGCAAATCACCCCGGCCGAGGAATAAACCGCGATTGAGCTGGTGGCGCGTGGTACGTCTTTTTTTTTTTTCTCTAATACGCCCGATAAGGCCGATTGAATTGCCGTCGCGGGGACGGAGGTCTCGCGGAAAAATATTAACGCGTAACTTATTCATTCGTGTGTGACGCGCCGACGGATCTCAGGTATTTCATTCTGGCCGAATTACAGTGTTCTTTACGCGAATCCTTTATATTGCGTCTCCTCTTTATAAATAATCTACCACATTCAGCCAATAATAATTACTGTTCTCCTCCCGTCTTTCTCCTTTTCTTCCCACCTCTTCCAAGTTTAATTGAAAGAAAGATATTTCCTGCCAATCACGAATCTAAATTGGACGCATAAGATCGATTCGGTATTGGAATCTTATCAATTAAACGTAATTGATTAGTTCTATCGAAACATGCCAATAAATTCGCGATACGGTTGTCGAATTTATTCAATGTTATTTTTTTTTTGTTAATTTAAATCTTTCCTCTCTTCGGATAAGATACGTCGGTCAATGATCTTGTAACACGTATGTTATAAATGCGATTTGCTCTAATGCAGATGTCCAAACTAAGAATAAAATACACTGGATGATAAAACGCAGGAATGAGACCGCCGTATTTGATAAATTGGAACTCGTGCAGCTAAAGCGCTAAATGTATAGAATTCCGGATGACACATACGATGGAAATATATAATACTGAGAAATAGTTACACGCTATTCCCATTAAAACTCTTGTTAATCCCGCCATACTATATGCATAACGATATAAACGAAAATCCCGACCCGCAGTGTTTCCTTTCACCCGTTATCCCATCAAATCCGTGTGTAAAAAAAAATGATTTTTGCAATCAGCTTTTGTAGATGTGCCTTGCTAATCGATGTTCCGCGAGTCATATTTACGCTTTTTTTTTTCAAATCCGATCAAAAAAACAAACATATCTTTTATTATATTTTATACAAAAAGCTGTGACAAAATAACAACTTCTACATATATATAGGTAAATTGCAGGGAATACAATCAAAGGGATATTAAAATGAATTAACTTCCTCCGCGAATTAAAATTTATTCCGTTAAATGCGTTTAAAGTAATGACTTAATGAGGCACATGACAATTAGCGATCAATTCACGCTGATGAAAATGTAGCCGATCGGCCTGCTCGCATTTGGTCGGGGGAATCGGGCGAATTACAGCTCTTTATATCCATAAATAATCGATACGATAATCATCGCGTCGTCCCCGCGGCGTGGCGGCCAAACGCGCGCGCCCCCCCCCCCCCTCCCGTAAATGCGGTTTATTTTCATCGGGCGCGCGCGTGCATCGTCGCTTTCCGTGAATTATCGGCCGAAACTCTTAATTAAACAGTGAAAGCGCTATCCGAGCGTTTTTGTTCGAACGAGCGAGTCTACATGCGCGCCTATCGAAAACGATGCCCCGGCTGCCCCGTGCGTCGTCGGCTCGTCGTCGGTTCTTCCACCCCCTCCCCTCCCCCTCCTCACCCCTTTTTGCGTAGTAAAATTTAATTTCTGCGCGCGCTCGTCGGCCATTACCGGTGGCGGCGGTTAGTCGTTAAACGAAGGGGGCAAGCGAGCGCGCCGAATGAATTCCGGAACCGTGGACGCCGTCGTTGCCCGCGCGGATGTTTGATTCATAACACACCGTCGCTTCTGATCGTGACAGAGAATGCGCTTAATTAGCGGTTTCAATCGAGCTTCCTAGCCAAAGCAATCGTTTGGAGCTGAAGGGACCCGGTTTCGGCCGCGGGGTCGTCAGTGTTACGCTGTTAACGGAATAGAATAGGAACAGAAAGGGACTATGAGACACGGTATAGTTATAAACGTAATTGGTTTCGCAGATCTGTTCGAAAGTTCCACTTCCCTAACTCGCTGCATATGTATATATACACACTCGCAGTTGATCGATATATTCACAAAAAGTAGTACGTATATCCGCGTTTTTCTATTGGAAATTCGACTAACTAAACTTTATAGTATCGTACTATGTTTGACACACTAAATGAAAATTTACAAAAAAAAAAAAACGAGAAAATATTTCATCTATCGACGTGTATCTAGTTGATGACTGTTTTTAAATTGAGTTCTCTGTAATAAAGTGTCGGAATTCATTCGTCGCGAATGTCCGATTCGTGATGTATCATTGCGACAGAATATTATAATCTGATGAGAAATCGATATCGGGATAAATAGTAGGATAGTGCATTTTGAATATCTATTTCGGATTTCTCACGATGGTTAGGGAGAAGATTTACGCTCGCGCGTATTTTCAAATCTAATTAATTGATTTCGATGACATCTCGTGAAATATGTCATGAATTACGAAGAGCAGAATAGTGTTTCCGGTTTACGTATTCACGGCGATCACATACGCGACACGACGACGCGCTCTTATTCTATATATGTATCCGCCTCTTTGCCTCATCCATAATTTCTCATTCACAAGAGGTAACGAGTCCGGCGTTTTCGCGTGCACTCTCAGCCTGACCCGTAACCAGCGCGATTAAATATCTTCCCTCTAGGTCAGTCACCTGATCTCCGAAATGCTAAACTTGCCCGCGCACGCCGGAGAGAGAGAGCGCGGAGCTTGCGTATTTCATATTCCGCTAAAGATCAAAGCTCGTCGCGTTCCCGTCGTCGTCGTCTCTGCAGGAATCGACCCGCTTATATTCCATGCCGTGGCAAATGACAAAGGTCTATTTCCCGAACGGAAACAGGACACACGTCTCTGCTTCTCCCGAGAGAGCGAGCGAGAGATGTAATATTCACTCGTGCACTCTCGTGGCTGCATGGTGCCTGCGGGCCTCCCTGAATCCCTCTCCTCCCCCCTCCCTCTCTCACGCGATCGTTGTCGAAGGCCGCGTGCGCACGCGCGCGCGCAGGCGATAAAACTTTCAAATGCTTGCGTAAATATGTATGTATACATTTGTCGTTCTTTCACGCGACAAACCGAAGCGCAGTGGTAGTAATAATCGTAACGAGCGAAGAAAAATATCGTCTCGACTACGTAAAGATTCTCTCCCGGCGTCATCAACGTCGTTCGCGCGAAAGTATTTTTATACGACGCTAAGCCGTGGCATGCATATGCAATTGAAAAGAGAGAGAGAGAGAGAGAGAGAGAGTCGACAAACCCTTCCGGTTCCGTCGCGCTGCCGGGATTAAGTAAAGTGCATTTTGTTTCTCTGACGAGGAGCGCGCTGAGTTAGCTCGTTTCGAAAAGGAATCGAATCGAGATTTCTAAAGAGAAATGGAACTCTTTACGAGGAAGAGCCGCTACCACTCATCCACCAGAGATGTTTCAGAAACTTACGACAATCTTGTGAAAATTAAACCAGTTTTATGAGGCGTCTCCTTGATTCGAGTTTCACGATGCATCGAAAGTACGTTGCCTGACGCAAATTACGCTGTCTCAAGTTTAGTTATAAGCGAATTGTTTAACATTCCCTGGTGAAGCTACGTGTTACGAATGCAGCGCGTTCCGGGCGTGCCGAGTTTTCGTTTGCACGCTAAATCGCGCGTTTGATTAAAGGCGAGGTTTAATGAAGCATCCAGCCACCGGGCAACGGTAATTTCACAACAGCAATGTAAAGAAAAGACGACGTCCGTGTCAGGAGCAATTTAACCCTTGTCTCTATAACCGGGTACCCGGGTGCCCATTTCGTACTTTTTGTCTTAATATCAATGACTTTCACTCAAAATAGCGCCAAACGGCTCCGGTTCCCCATTATTTAGACAATTTCACGTAAATTTAGCTGGTTGTTTAAAAACTTGTCATAAAA